>NC_060130.1:972227001-972530031 GCF_021461395.2 Schistocerca americana | reverse complement strand
GATTTTAATTATGGGCCTAACTATGTTAATTAATTAAACATTGACTAAAATAATAGTTAAAAGTTTATGTCTTACAAACTAAAGATTGTAGGTATTTTGTGATCACATCTGACAACACGTACTGCTTTGCTGCTGACGTAACTGTCTTGGATAAAATGATATGCTTATTCTAATCCAGAGTTCAACTAAACAGTGTCTCGCAGGCTAACTATTTATACTATGAAACATGTAATAGCTGATGAGCGCTGCCAACTGACAGCTTCGGCTCTTCTGTTTAATAAAAGTTTTAAAAGTTGTCAATTATTTACTGGATTTTTAGCTGAACAAATGTGCTCAGTGCTATATCTTCCATACGCATCTGCTACAAATTATGTCTGTATGTCAACAGAACCGACTTTGTTTCCTCTTTAACAGGACGTATCGTGCTTCCCTGTATCTACATTAGTTTGAACTGGACGTGGGCAAGCATGAACAATGAGAATTTTCCCTTTGATGTTGTACCGGACGGATCTGACGTCATGTCCGGAACCATTTAAAATCTGACAGAAGCACATGTTGGCTTTGCCGTACCGCCCCGCCCAGTCACATCTACCGCTAACCGTCTGTGGCATGTTAGCCTGGAGTTCGCGCCAAAGTGCAGGCAAACCAAATCCCGCTTCGAACCAGAGTCAGTATTCAATACGCAGTTATCGCATCACAACCTCATTGCTAATATCTCAAACAATGCGTTACTAATTTTTTTATCCTCATCGCCGATATCTGTCGTGAGTGGGCCATGGTGCACATAGAAAGAAGAAGCTCTCAAGTAGACAGTAACACGATACACTTTTATAGGCCTAGCTAACTATACACACCATATTAGAAATAGCATACATGAAGAAACTGCAGTAGACACATGGTTGCCATTGAGTTACTCACTGCAAAACACAGAAGGAGCTTCTGAATGCAGTCTTACAGTTTTGTTATTTGGTAGCACTACTTAATTATGTGTTCATGATGAAGCACCATCACTGTGAATCGTAATGTAATGCCTGTGTGCGGACGGGCCACAGGCTGGACTGCTGTCCGGGAGCCACAATAATAGTAACTATCACAGTTTGATACCAAGGCCTGATTGGCAACAATCGAGGAGGTGGAAGCTCGTAGTTGACTGGTCTTCTGCGCAGTAGGACCGTGTTCGAAAAAAATGGTTCAGATGGCTCTGAACACTATGGGACTTAACATCTTAGGTCATCAGTCCCCTAGAACGTAGAACTACTTAAACCTAACTAACCTAAGGACATCACACACATCCATGCCATAGGCTGGATTCGAACCTGCGACCGTAGCAGTCCCGCGGTTCCGGACTGCAGCGCCTAGAACCGTGTTCGAGACCGAAGTCTTCAGAAGCCGAAGTCGTTAAGGAAGAGGCTAGTGGTTGATCGGCTGGATATTCAAGATGACAGTGCTGGCGAAGACGGAGAAGGTCCTAGGCCGGAGTCAATGGAGACCAATAGTCCATGAGGCAGAGGTTCGTAGTAAAACCGGCTGGCTGCTCTGGAAGACGGCGCAGGCGAAGTGGTTTTGGATCGGCAGCTGGAATGCATCTAGGTAGCTTGAGGCTGTGGCCGTGCATCGGAGTAAACATTGTAGCGGCCGAGGAATGCAGCAGAGCCTACTTATACAGGGTGAAAAGTATTTAAACCGACAAACTCTGGGAGGTTTTAGGGGACATCAAAACAAATATTTTTCCCTAATGTCATTTTTTCCTATGAGGATTATTTAAACCGTTGGAGGCTGTATTACGCTCTTCAGTTGTTAGAGGGCGTATTACGCTCTTCAGTTGTAGGCAACTGCTGTCCACCAGTGTAGTAGTGCATTGTCTCTGTTTACTAACGGAGCGATACACCTGGAGTGAGTACACTGATGCGGTTGGTGCGTACTACGTAGCGCACCATAACGGACGAGCCGCACAGCGGGTTGATCGACAAAAGTGCGGTTCTTCGTTAATGTGAGAGTCGGTGTCGTTGGAGACTGTTTAATTGGGCCGTATCTGCTACCTAAGCCATTAAATGGCAGGCACTATTACAATTTTCTCTCCAGAGCATTTCCTGACTTGCTGGAAGCCGTCCCGCTCCCTACAAGACAACGCATGTGGTTCCAACATTACGGGGCGCCAGCACATTTCAGTCGTCGTGTGCGTCGATTCCTGGACCGACGGTTCCCAAAAACGTGGATTGGCAGAGGTGGTCCTGTACCATGACCTGTTCGATCCCCATATATGTCCCCTCTGGACTTTTTTGTGTGGGGAGAGATGCGCAACCTTGTTTACACAACTCCTGTTGCATCAGAAGAGGATCTGGTAGCCCGGATAGTAACAGTAGCAGGAACAAGTCAAGATACTCCTGGCGCTTTTGCTCGTGTCAGACACAACATGATCCGACGGTGTAGACTTTGTTTACATGTCAATGGAGGCATTTTTGAAAATCTACTGTAATTCAAATTGAGTTGTGTTTATGTGTTGTCTCTTGTTCACAAAAAATGGAAAAGAGAAATCTTCCTCTACCGGTTTAAATACTTCTCATAAGAAAAAATGACATCAGGGAAAAATATTTGTTTTGATGTCCCCTACAACCTCCCAGTGTTTGTCGGTTTAAGTACTTTTCACCCTGTATACACATGACCTGGTGGACGCAAGTAGTGCCGTGTTTGTGACGCCTCCTGCTGGCGATGAAAACGCTGCCTGCTGACAAAGCGGAACTCGCTGGTGACAGCAGCGGCTGCCAGCATTTCCTTATTTCGTCTGACAACAACTCATTGCTGTTGATGCTATCCTGTACTGCTGTGCATGGTTTCCAGTGATGTGACACCAGGTGGCCGCATTGTTGCTGTTGCCATCCGGGAGCCGGCCGCGGTGGCCGTGCGGTTCTGGCGCTGCAGTCCGGAACCGCGGGACTGCTACGGTCGCAGGTTCGAGTCCTGCCTCGGGCATGGGTGTGTGTGATGTCCTTAGGTTAGTTAGGTTTAAGTAGTTTTAAGTTCTAGGGGACTTACAACCTAAGATGTTGATTCACATAGTGCTCAGAGCCATTTGAACCATTTTGAGCCATCCGGGACAGCTATATTCATTCTTCGATAATGCGGCGCCGGCAGGCTCGTGATTCGACAACCAACAGGAAATGTCTTTAAGGCTGACAGACTACGTGTGCCTATAACGCATCCCACCCTTCCAGGGAAACATATGGGGGACAGTCTCAGCTACATATGTAAACTGACAATGGGACACTAAGCGCAATCAGCGGCGACGAGCGAAAGTGTGTACCGAACCCGGATTCGAACCCGCGATCTCCTGCTCAGTAGGCAAGTGCGGTAACCACTGCGCCATCCGGGACACAACATAATCGCAACTGCAAGAACGATCTCGGTACGCCTCACAGCTGATCCACACTCCCAGCGTCACCTATCCACAGTCCCTGTCCATTATACTCCCGTTCGCTACCCAGAAATTCCCACAGGACGTCGGACGTATTTGCAATGAAGGAGGAGGATATATTGCCAACCTAGGCTTATCAATTTTATGAATACGTAGTGTCTATTCCTTCGAAAACATCCGAAAAAGCAGACACCACGCATTCATATAACATGTCCGAAAGAGCAGACACCACGCATCCATTTAAGCTCAGCTTCTTTGAGCTCTGCCGCGCGGGGTTAGTCGTGCGGTCTGAGGCGCTGCAGTCATGGACTGTGCGGCTGGCCCCGGCGGAGGTTCGAGTCCTCCCTCGGGCATGGGTGTATGTGTTTGTCCTTAGGATAATTTAGGTTAAGTAGTGTGTAAGCTTAGGGACTGATGACCTTAGCAGTTAAGTCCCATATAATTTCACACACATTTGCTTTTTTTCTTTGAGCCCTGCTGATTCGACAGTGCAGCTTCCATATTTTATACATGAGAAAAACTACAATTTGCCCTTTGGTTTGGGCTATTTTTCAAGCTGTATGTTCATTTATGATAGGCAGGCACGCCCAGTAAACAGATAGGGATAAGTTAGTGTGTACGTCCCCCAGATGCATACTCTAGCACTGTTGAAATGAAAGAAAGTTTTGGACAGGAGCACGCACTTATCAGTTGACTAATGCCAAGGTTTCTTTTCCTCCTCTCGTCAGCCATCCTCTTCATCTCTATGTATGAAGCTTTCTTCTCTACGATATTGCTGTTGTAATGTAGTCTGGAAGAATCTCACGTGTAGTTGAGTGTCCAATGAGATTTGCTTTATGATGGCCGAGTTAACGATCTAATTAAAATGCTCCGGGGTTACTACAAGTTTCTTTTGAATTTGTTGAGTTTTGTTTTCTGTGCGTTGAAATATAAATTAACATGGAAATTTCGCTTTATACAAGATATAGTTGTTGATTTTGACCTCACAGAAACGTGTTTCTGCATTTAGATATTATGATCTTAGACTAATTATTTTTGGTATTCGATAACTCTCACGTCGTAGTGATTACAGCATCGCAGAATGTATGCAGTCTGTTACTGTTTCTCTAGCAAATATTTCTTATATACACATCTTAACGGCTCTTTAGAGTACCATGCCAACTGTCTTACTTGACTTCGTTTCATTCGACGTGTTTGAAACTCTTCATAGATAGATTTTGCGCATCATATGAAGAAACAGTGTTGAATGTGTTTATGATACATAGATCATCCGATTCCCACATTTTAGTACTACTCAGGCTTTCGGAAGTTGTCATCAAGAGTAAGGAGTATAGCCAGTTCGCCTACTGAAACACGTGTCTAGAGGCGCGAAGTGGGACCTTAGGCTTGGCGGCAGGGTCTTCGTGAGGCGGCGACACAGTCGTTCGCTTTGGCTCGGAATGATTTAGTCACCTTCCAAGAAACTGCAACGAAGCGCCCCACTCCACCTCCGACGAGACCGTGAGAAGGAGCGACTGCCTCTAAATGATTAATCTCTAGTTAACGGCAGTCTGCAGGTTCGAGAAACAATGAAACGTCGCATTTAGCCACGCTTTGCAAGCACAATGTGCGCAGAGAGCTTGTTTTTCCTGATGAGAAACGAAGCTTCAACGCAAATATCAGACAGCGCTAGTTTAACTCGATGATTTGCCGTCTATTACTACGAACTGCGACATTCCTGACAGGAAATCACGAATCCAGTCGCACAATTGAGACGATATCCCATCGGCCCGCAGCTTGATTAGAGGTCGCTTGTGAGGAACGGTGTCAAAAGCTTTCCGGAAATCCAGAAATACGGAATCAACTTGAGATCCCCTGTCGATAGCGGCCATTACTTCGTGCGAATAAAGAGCTAGCTGCGTTAGACAAGAACGATATTTTCTGAAACCATGCTGATAACGGTATCAATAGATCGTTCCCTTCGAGGTGAATCATAATGTTTGAATACAGTATATGCTCCAAAACCCTCCTGGATTCCATCGGCATGTAGCTGGAAGACGCTGTCTCACCATGCACTCTATCGCCAAACACTTCGCTGACCTCGGCGTACAGGTAGCGGGGTGGTGATGACGACGGATGTCCTGCGGATGCTGTGTGATCCAGCAGTAGAGCGGCCGCCTCCCAAGGGCGATCGTTTCCAACATAGCTGTTAGCTTCATCGGCACGTATAAGAAACGCCCCAATGACCGTTCGTTTGGCTGTCTTGTGACGATGTCACGCACTGCCAACTGACGCAATGCTGCGTCGACTGGTCGTTACTGGAGTTTTAGTACAAGTTTATGTAAATTGTAGGGCGGTTTGCAGGACGCTGTCACTGTGCCCCGATATTCCTTGGCGTCGCCGTATTCCGTCCACACCGCAGCCCTGCAATGAAAACATTACAAACCAATATACACTCCTGGAAATTGAAATACGAACACCGTGAATTCATTGTCCCAGGAAGGGGAAACTTTATTGACACATTCCTGGGGTCAGATACATCACATGATCACACTGACAGAACCACAGGCACATAGACACAGGCAACAGAGCATGCACAATGTCGGCACTAGTACAGTGTATATCCACCTTTCGCAGCAATGCAGGATGCTATTCTCCCATGGCGACGATCGTAGAGATGCTGGATGTAGTCCTGTGGAACGGCTTGCCATGCCATTTCCACCTGGCGCCTCAGTTGGACCAGCGTTCGTGCTGGACGTGCAGACCGCGTGAGACGACGCTTCATCCAGTCCCAAACATGCTCAATGGGGGACAGATCCGGAGATCTTGCTGGCCAGGGTAGTTGACTTACACCTTCTAGAGCACGTTGGGTGGCACGGGATACATGCGGACGTGCATTGTACTGTTGGAACAGCAAGTTCCCTTGCCGGTCTAGGAATGGTAGAACGATGGGTTCGATGACGGTTTGGATGTACCGTGCACTATTCAGTGTCCCCTCGACGATCACCAGTGGTGTTCGGCCAGTGTAGGAGATCGCTCCCCACACCATGATGCCGGGTGTTGGCCCTGTGTGCCTCGGTCGTATGCAGTCCTGATTGTGGCGCTCACCTGCACGGCGCCAAACACGCATACGACCATCATTGGCACCAAGGCAGAAGCGACTCTCATCGCTGAGGACGACACGTCTCCATTCGTCCCTCCATTCACGCCTGTCGCGACACCACTGGAGGCGGGCTGCACGATGTTGGGGCGTGAGCAGAAGACGGCCTAACGGTGTGCGGGACCGTGGCCCAGCTTCATGGAGACGGTTGCGAATGGTTCTCGCCGATACCCCAGGAGCAACAGTGTCCCTAATTTGCTGGGAAGTGGCGGTGCGGTCCCCTACGGCACTGCGTAGGATCCTACGGTCTTGGCGTGCATCCGTGCGTCGCTGCGGTCCGGTCCCAGGTCGACGGGCACGTGCACCTTCCGCCGACCACTGGCGACAACATCGATGTACTGTGGAGACCTCACGCCCCACATGTTGAGAAATTCGGCGGTCCGTCCACCCGGCCTCCCTCATGCCCACTATACGCCCTCGCTCAAAGTCCGTCAACTGCACATATGGTTCACGTCCACGCTGTCGCGGCATGCTACCAGTGTTAAAGACTGCGATGGAGCTCCGTATGCCACGGCAAACTGGCTGACACTGACGGCGGCGGTGCCGAAATGCTGCGCAGCTAGCGCCATTCGACGGCCAACACCGCGGTTCCTGGTGTGTCCGCTGTGCCGTGCGTGTGATCATTGCTTGTACAGCCCTCTCGCAGTGTCCGGAGCAAGTATGGTGGGTCTGACACACCGGTGTCAATGTGTTCTATTTTCCATTTCCAGGAGTGTAGATAGAGCCGTTGTTCAGTTGGAGGTAGGTGAGGAAGCAAATACGTAACTATGTTTTTGAAAGAAATTTCCTGGCACTCGCCTGAAGGAAGTTGGTGAAATTTTGGAAAATGTGAGCTAATGCAGCCAGACAGATTTTCGATATCCACTGAGTTATTGAGACGGAATTGTTATCAGGCTGGATTTTGGATTAAGGACCAGAAGTAACATCGAGAAAAAAAGACAAGGATTAGTTAAAATAAATTTCATCACAATAATTTTAGCAAGGAGCCATATTCACTATTATACTGAAAGAAACAACATCAAGTAACTTCAGTTTCGTTAGCTATTTAATTATGATTCAATGTTGTCCACAGCATAAATTTTGTTTCGCATTGGCCTGTGCATGCTAAGTAAGAACATTATTAAAACTTTTCTAGGTTTTCGGTCTGTAACTAGATCCTCTAGAAGTGACACACTGATGTACACTCGGATACTTAAAAACAGTTGTGGTAAATCGTTTTATGCCCGTAACAAGAAAGGTACTTACGGCTAATAAGCGTTCCATGTAAAGTTCTTATTTCCGATTTTGCCATTCTAAGTAACTCATCGTAGCAGTTGCTAAGAAACCGTGAACTTTTTGAACAATGTGCAAACCGTTCGGTTATTAGCTGTTTCACGTCGTATTTGCATTTCAAAGTACGTGTGTGCTTGTATGAAGTACGCTCATCTACTATTCGTCTGAAGTTCGTTGTGGAAGATAAACGTGATGAAAATATAAAGCAAATATTTCCATAACAGGCTTTATCCACTATCACGAGTCCAATACTGCTTTCATGGCATAGCCACCCTCTAGAGGCATTTACGGCTTCTACATTACGCACCTGTCTTTCTGTAACTGTCGTGTTACGCTGTGTATGACATTCCCAACGCAGGCTTGCCATATTTCTCCTAGTATGTAAAGACTTGTAGGAACATACACAAATATCATAGGAACTTAAAAGCGTACTCTTAACTACTAATTAATTGAGTTGATTCTTAAGTGATGAAAGAAATTATCTTCGTTTGTTAGACTTCGAATCGAATGCGTTCAGTAAAGAAGTCTTGGCCTTCGCAACTAGGGTGCAAGACATTCTTTGGTTGTCATATGCCACGCAGCAAAACAGGAAGCAAATGTATCACAAATCCTCTCTACTATGTCCTGATCTGTAAGGAATGACATCATAGTAATCTATGTGTCACTGATTCTACTGGTTTTCCGTGGATTGAATTCTAAAGCAATAAATAACTGCAACGCACCGCAAACACACAGAATTAAAAATTACAGTGAGAGGAAAGTCTGTAAACACGGACACGTACTTAAAATTGTAATTAAATGCCCCAGTGCCAATAATGTAATGACCAAATGTGAAACCGAAACGTATGTTCTGATAGATCCAGACGTTCATTAACAATCAGGTAAAGTATCTTGCCTAATTATTGCACAAAAGTAGCCAGAGACAGAAGAACTTCAATAAATAAAATATTGCGGCTTTGTATAACACACCATGCTCCCTGTAGTAACTACAGTCTTGCATCACCCGCGGGAGAACAAAAGTGCTACCGTACATTAAGTTCCGCTTTTACGAATGTTCATATAGATATCTACGTCAGCTAGGGTTCATTAGACTAATTTATTTTTTCATTACTTACCAGATCCACGTGAATAGAGGAAAACTGCGGAAAAGTCATTGTGAATAAACCTAGGTATCAGACTGAAAGTGAAAATCGCATAGAACAGTTTTTATAAGAGAACAGTGACATTAGCAAGTACTCTTTAGGCATTGTTAGCAAGATACATCGCAGAATATTTTATGCAGAGGGGATTGAGAACCTCTGGATTTCTAAAAGAATGGAGACAGTAAAGCGCTGTCTAGCGAAGATCACAACAATATCACTTTCTGCTTTCACGGATTTTAGGTATCGCTAAGGCCAACTGATGTTATTGCTGTGCAAATTATTTGATGTCGAGCTACAAACTAAGGTATGTTGATGATCGAGATTTCAAATCACATTTCATTCTTGCGGAAATTAAGGTCCGACGTCGAAATAACAATGGGTACTTGTTCTGCACATAGTTCCGCGTAGTCAGCGCGTACACAACTTTCCCACTAGAGCGCGCCCCGCTCAGCACAACAGCGCAGGCGCAGCGCTCGTCGGTCTCTGCACTACGAGATGGCGCTGCCTTGGAGACGGACCAAATTCTGCTTCCGCCGATCCGCGTATTAATATATAACGCAGCCAATGAGATCGCTGCTAATGTAGAACCTTTTGTCCTTGCGGATCACACTCGCGCAGTGATACATGAACGCACGAGGTATTATAACGAGTGTACAGACCTCTGATTAGTCAGTCTGCATTAGTCTGTACCAGTCTGCATTTGTCTGCACCAGTCTGTACCAGTTTGCATTAGTCTGTACCAGTCTATAGTCAAGTTTCAGTCTGCAGCTAATAAGATTACCATATTCCTATACATAGCCATGAAGATAAATGTATAGACACTTTGTCAAGTGTCAGAGATATGTGCGAATAAGATTAACATGCCAAGACCAAAGGAACTTCAGATTGTCAATTGTAAACAGCATCCATAATCAAGTTACGTAATGTCTATGCTTTATATTATTATAATAAATGTGTGTGAATATTAATCAAGTTCTGTTTAAAGTTGGTCACCGTCAATCTGCTACTCTAAGCGTGCAAGCGGTATTTCTATCGTCTGACCTAACGGCAGCCGGCCGGAGTGGCCGTGCGGTTCTAGGCGCTGTAGTCTGGAACCGAGCGACCGCTGCGGTCGCAGGTTCGAATCCTGCCTCGGGCGTGGATGTTTGTGATGTCCTTAGGTTAGTTACGTTTAATTAGTTCTAAGTTCTAGGCGACTGATGACCTCAGAAGTTAAGTCGCATAGCGCTCAGAGCCATTTGAACCATTTTTTTAACCTAACGGCAGAAGATAAACACGCCACGATAAGACCACGAGACATATTTCTGACACTCGCCTACTTCGTTAGAGCGACAAGTCAAATAATCTGATGGTGTGTGTACCTAAGGTCTTACAGTGCGCACACCACAGTACTATTCACATATTTTCTACCTTATATACCTATGTGATTGCACCTGTGATTAGAAGTAACACAATAATTCTGTATCTGTGCGGGGAGATAAACAATATGAATTTCATTTATTTTGTTTAATTGTATATCCGTCTCTACGAGATGTTACATGTAGGTAACATTACATAACTTTCTGAATGTTCCTACGTGTTCCGCTGTCGCAGTATTTATCCAGCTTTTCATGGATGTCTCAACTTCGTTACTTCCCAGTGGAAAGTATAACGATCGCATAGATTTAATATTTCGTCGTTCCTACTACAATACGATAGTTTCTTCCACCTATAAATGAAAATTTCAGTGTCATTTATCTCATAGAATCATTTCATGATACCCAATCGTTGGTTAAGAAACATAATGTTCCTACTGGGTTTTCATAAATGTGTTTTGTCCTTGTCGTATGCATCACGTCATTTGCATTTATTATTAATCTATAACGGTATGGAAGTTGATCACAGTTTTTCCTTTAAACCTAAGTCACCAATCATTATAATTTTATTTTAAATGTTCTTTCACTGTGTGTGGCCTGCATTGACTGAGAATCAAGTTTTATAGACCAAACAGTTTGGCGGTCAAGCACAACGATTACCTGTATTCGGAACTGACGCTTTGTCATTCTCTGCCATGCGGTATGTAGCGCCAATTGAATTTGAGGTCGTTGCGTCGAACAGAAGGCGCTCCAGTCTGTGTGGTGAATGGAATAGTTGGGCCAGTAACGTGACTAGGCTATTGTCAGACATTACAACGCTCTAGTATCAAGGCGAGGAGCATGACGGATATTTCTTCGTACCACTGCTATTAACTCCCTATTTTGTCCTTACACGAGCTGAGCGTGCGGGGCAGTAGATCGTTCTGCCGTTCGTGGCAAACGCAGCTTCTCTAGACTTCCTTAACACCGTTTCGGAAAGGTATCTTCTTCCCTCGAAGGAGTTTCATTTTGGCTCACGGGGCATTTCCTTAATACTCCTCGAACTATCGAGCCCATCAGCAACAAATCCAGCAGCACATCTCTGAATTACTTCGAAGTCTTGCCTTTATCCAAAACACAAAAAGAGAACTTGTACGCGGTATCTATAATAGTGCGCTTGACTTTCCCACAACTCTCGCAATGAAATGTTGGTCGGCCATTCGCGTTACCGACATTGAACTTATGAACTCGTTCCATTTCATATAGTCCCACAACATTTCTCCTAGGTGTTTAACCGACGAACTGCGTCAAGGGCAGCATACCATTAACATTGTACTACAATGTTACTATAACATTGTACTACAATGTTACTATAACACTTCCCTATATAACACGTTTTAATGTACACTTATTTACACGTAAATAAATTTTCCATTCTTCGCACGAAGCAGAAATTATTACCAAGTCATACCGAATACCCCTACAGTCATTCAACAGTAACAATGACATAAGGAGTGTGACGAGTCCAGAAATACTGTCGAGGAACTATGCCACGCCCTTGTGTCATTTTCTATGTGTAATTGGGACACACACAATTAACGATTTATGAACTTTCCACCACATTTATCTAGGGATGTTTTTCATAAACGTCCTAGACATTTTGTCACAGGTGTTTTAGTCTTCTTCTGAAGACTGGTTTGATGCAGCTTTCCTCATAAGCCTACCCTCTGCTGCCTCTTCACTTCAACATATGTACTGTAAACTATATCCACCTTAAACTCCTTACTTTATTCAAACCTTGAAATCTCTCTACAGTTTTTGCAACACAAGCGAGGTGGCCGCAGAAGGATTTTATTCGAAATGACGAAGGTTCAAATCCGCGTTGTGCTACGGAACTTAGATTTTTGCTGATTTCCATAAATTGCTAAAGGAAATTTCTGTATGGTTCCACTAAAGGGGCCCTGCCAATTTCCTTGTCCATACTTCCCTAATCAGAGCCTGTGCTCCGTCTCCCCTGTATCTCTCGATTCCTCTGAGTGTGCACTATCAACTAATCCCTTCTGTTATTTATGTTGTGCCCCAATGCTCTTTTGTCGCGAATTCATTTTAATACTTCATCATTGGTAATTCTGCCTACCCACCTGTCCAGTGACTGGGGATAAGTATGTAGTAGGTGTGCATAAAGTTTATTAATGCGTTTACCATTGTAAACACCAGAATTGCTAAACAATTTAATAATACCTTCTACATCACTGAAAATCGTGAACGAAAGATAACAGGGAAATCAGGTGATCTAGAAGTCACACAGTACAAAAGCCGTAGTAGAAGTACTCCAAGCGGTGCGAGACGTCACTACACCAAAATACTAGACTCTTAATCTGGATTGAAATCACCAGTCACAATCCTTACCCACGGCTTATAGAATTGGTTATCACTGTTAGCATTCAACCGCGATTCTTATACATATATTTTAACAACGCGTTTCAAGAGACAATGCTCTCATCATCAGGTTGTAAAGTCTATGTCATGAAATTAAACGGACTAAAAAGACAAAATACCATCACAAATAGTTGGGAAGTCCATAGAGTAAACAGCATTAGAAGTATATTGGACTGTGGGTCCTCGTCCTACATTGAAGTTGTTGACACAAGTCGATGGCCGTCCCATAGCTACCAAGTATGCTGTCGCACTGTGCTGGCTCGGGAGCTGTTGTGGACTGGCGTGCCTAGGTGTTGTGGCGTGGTTACAGCCGTGTGCTTGACGGTAACGCTATGCTATTGGGCGCCTTATTTCCTTATTGCATTGGTCTGCCATCGTTAGTCTCTCGCAACTCCGTCAGTGACATGCTACAAGTTTAAAGTCGCATACATACCCTAAAATAATTCTAAAAACCCGCTAAAAATCTCATTTCTTTAAAATTATCTTGTGCATTTAGAATATTGCTTTGTTTCTTTTCATGAATAGCTATCTCGAATTCCTCCAGTAAATCAAGTTTCCTCCCTTTCTTTTCTACATGCAATATTTCTACGTTATCTTCTATGCTATTAAAGGGATGGCTTGTTTCATATATATGGTTCGCAACAGGTGATTTATCATAATTTTCTAACCTGAACGCATCTTTATGTTCTTTATACTGGGTCGCGAATGATCTTCCTGTCTGCCCTATATATTTTGCATCACAAATTCTGCACTGAATCTTATAAACTCCCGATCTTTCAAACTTATTTCTCTTCTCGCCATTATCGTGCTTAAGGCTATACCTCACTAGGTTATTAGCCTGAAAAGCTATTTTAACATCGTATGGCTTAAAAATATTTGCTATCTTTTGTGAGACTGTACCGTAGTATGGCATCGTGATAATTTTCACTTTCTCTCCATCAGGTTTTTTCTTTTTGCGCTTATTACTTTTCCGTAACAGTTTTTAACCATATCTATTCTGTAACCGTTATTCATCGCTATTCTCTTAACGGTATTAATTTCAGTCTCCCTATCTTTTTCGCTCATAGGTATATTGACTGCCCTATGCACGAGACTACGGAAAGCAGCTTCTTTATAAGCCTGCGGATGGCATGAATCATGCGGGATCACGGCATCAGTCGTAGTTTGTTTTCTATAAACGGAGAACGCATGTTTGTTGCCCTGCTTTTTTATATTCAGGTCCAGGAACTGTAAACAATTGTCAGTTTCATACTCCACGGTAAATTCTATTTTATTATGTGCGTCGTGGAACTTTTTTACTATTTCCTCAATGTCCTCACGGAAACCATCAACAAGTAACAGAGTGTAGTCAACATTACGTTTGTAATAAACTATTTTATCCATAATGTTATCGTCAGAATTTAGAACTTTATCTTCAAGGTCGTTGATAAAAATGTCCGCCATAGTTCCTGAAATACTGGACTCCATGGCTAACCCATCGTCCTGAATATAAAATTTGTTATTAAAAGTAAAATAATTAAAACTTGTAGTGAGCTGTAGGAGTTCAATAAATTCAATCAATATTAAAAAGCTTATGAAATTAGTTCAAATCGCTTCGATCCAAGTCTTCTTTCACAATCTCAGGAGAATTTCTTTTCCCGGTTTTTATCCATATGAGATTTTGATTGATCTCTGATAACATAAACGTCAAGGGGACGCTATATCTAACACAAAAATAATAAAGAAATAAAGCAGAAATACATGGAAAGATGTGGAACCACTATGGCGCATCGCTGCTCGTCAGTTGTGCCATAAGATGATCACAGATTGAAATCCGTCTGTAATGATCTAGCAGTGACGGGATAATAATCCTCATCTTTCTTCCTTATTGCTTTCGTTGAAAACTTCTGGCGAAACCCTATAATCAGAATTCACAATCAATGAATTTATTTGCTTGGTTTTAATTTTCCTTAGTCATTGCCTCTGGGCAAATAACTGTCAGGCTGTCTGACAACTTTAATTATAACATAAACCAGTACCTGAGAAATTCATCCAGACGAACAAGTGGCAAAAGAGAGTTGCTGGATTATTTAGAAACATCGGTAGCACTCCCTAAAGTGTAGTGAACATAAAATATAAAGAACTGGGACGTTGAAAATACGATGGCGTGCTTAAAAGTAAGCCTCCAAAATTTTTATGTGTAAGCACTTAAGAACACTGAAGTATAAAGATGTATAACGTTATTAACGTTTGATTATTTAAAAGGCTTTAAGAGTTTGCATATTAAAAATTCGGAGGCACTACTTTTCCTCACGCCATCTAACATTAAAAAAATGAAAACATTAATGAAGTTATGCAGGAAACAACAACATGGTGAGTGGGAACGTCAGCATCTTGAGCTTAAGATAATGTATACTGGCCTCCAATAACGTTTCATGTGTCATCAAAGACGGTTTACGAGTTTAAAATTCGCAATGAATACATAGTTAAAAGGGAAAGAAAGAGGATACGTTTTAACGTCCCGTCGACGACTAAGTCATTAAAAACAGGGCGAAAGCTCGGGCAGAGGAAGGGAGTGTGTGGTGCCTCTTATAAGGAAATCTGAAGGCATACGTCTTTCATCGATTTGGGGAAAACACGGAAATCCTAAGTCCCGGTAATCGAAGGGTGATCAGAGCGGCGTTCCTGCAATCTGCGAGTCTAGTGTTTTACCACCCATTGTCCTGCGTTTTTAAAGATTTTCTAGGGTCAGCAGGACTCCAGGCTTAAAAGTAGAGGTCATAGACTTTGAACTAAGCAACATCTAAATGCTAGAGTGGCTGAGTGAAGAAGGAAAAGACCATGAAAACAAAAGCATTTACCATTTATAAATATGCCCCACCGAAAGGCCGTAACTGCCGTTGCCGTTAAGTATTCTTCCTTCTCCTGTTGGTAAATCAGTGTTCGGATGATAGCTTCAGGGGCTCAGATGAACTTAAGACAACACTGAAAAAGTATTTTCGGCAAAGAACAGACATCATAATACACGAAAACGAGTGAAACACGCCAAAATTATTACTACTACGGAAAGTCATTTAATGAGGTTCCTCGAGGTGTACGTGTTCGGTAGCAGGTAATTTATTGCAAAGCCAAGTGTTACGAAAAACCTCTTTAATAAAATTCCTTGATATGAAACATATAGAATGGGTACCTACTGTCAGTCTTATACATAAGCCGAATTTCTGTGTGCAACACCTACGTACACTCTTAAAATTCACTCATACTATAAACCTCTTTGTAATAGGTTTATTATTATCCAAATGACAGGAAGTTAGCTGTTATATCGTGGCACTAGTAACAGTGAATTTGTGTTACAAGACCGTATTAACCCAGAGAGAAACACGAGAGCTCTATTACGCTGCGGTGCTGTCAATGAAATTAAGTTATCCAGGAATCGGAACTGTACCTTTGCGATCCCATTCTCGTCATTACGTTAAGTGGAAATTGAACTCTGTTTGTTTGAGACTCGAACGCTCCATTTGATGTGACAGTTGCGTGTCATAGCAGTTTCTGACACGCAAACCAATCAATAGGCGTGCAGGACAATCACAACGATCCTTCAGCTCCGCCCTCCGCGTAGCTGCCATCTTCATTGTCAAATATTTTGTTTTGTGACGTGTTCTAACAGGAGAACAAACACCACTCCACATCACTCTATTATCTTCTTAATTCACTTATCTCCCTCCACCAACTCACTCATCACGCGGTATCTCTTTGCACCCACTGTCTGTGGAGCACTACGGGCGGGTGTCAGATGAAAATACGCCTCTATCTGCTGCGCTCTAAATATCTGGTGTATCCTTTGTCTCACCCTAATCGCAACCAGAGACCAGGAAGGTACTGTTTAATGCCATAAGAAGTAGAGTGCCATCACCTAAAACTTGATGTCTTTTCAGGTGGTTTGTGTTTTGAAATTCGTACTAATTACGAACCACGGAAGTCATAAATGGGACCATTTCTGCAACAGGAGCTTTACTAAGAAATTTTTCGGCTATTTAACATGTAACAAGTTCATTGGCAGAAGCTGGACAAAGTGCGTTATCTGCGTCTTCAACGTTTCCCCACTGTCTATTCCCTGAAAATAAGGAGTTCACTCAACTTATTCGTCTGTTGAGCCGAGGTTCGGTTACATTTCAATATAATATGTATGTGGATCTCAAATTCACATTAAACCTTAAATTGCTGTTAATATGGGGTTATTCGTCTATAAGAAATATAAAGATTTGAAAAAAATACTCATATTGCCTACAGAAAGTGGTATAATACGTATTTTTACTAATATAAAAATGCAACTTTGATGAATGAAGGTTATTACTGAAACTAATCTACTCAAATCGTAAGCATTGCCGTAAGCTAGTTCATGTATAGCGCCTGTTGCTTCATAAAATCAACGTCATCCATATATTATCACTCGTAGGCATCGAGAGAGGAACTGACTTGTGTTTTATTCGCAATCATTTCAGAGAATTAAATGTGAGACTGTCGAGTTTGAGAATAAACTGAAATTGGAAGTGAGAATGCCGCAGCTCACCTATACCAGGAAGAAATGCACCAAAAGTCACGAATTAAAGAGTACGATAATTTTGTAGAGAGTAATTATCTTGTGTAAGAACACGTAGAAATTGTAACAGAGAGATTGTAGGTTACGGGTGAAAATACTGAAGAATCAATGACACATATTATAGTCCAGTTATCTCCGAAATATTTATCTAGGGTGTCACTCGTACGGCGTGTCTTTTAATAGCCAAGCACTCTAGTTTAAATTCGGTAGAATAATAAAGTATTTAAAGAGATTAGACAAATCTAAGGGTGGTGCTACTCTGTTTACGAACATTTCATTAGGTGACCGTATTTTGAAGGAAGTGGTGCGTCTTATTGCACAAGTTAAAGCTGAATAACCTTCGGTTGAACAGGCGGTTTTATTAACAGCGAAATTTAGTGGTATGGTTAAATACATTGCAATTAGCCAGATGATAGGACATCTGTTAAGGCACCAGGGAATAACTCCCATGGTACTAGAGGGAGCTGTAGCGGGTAAACACTATAGAGGAAGACAGAGATTGGAATACATCCAGCAAATAACTGGGGACGCAGTTTGCAAGTGCTTCTCTGAGAGGAAGAGACTGGCACAGGATAGGAATTCGTGGCGGGCCGCATCAAACCAGTCAGAATACTAACGACTCTAAAAATTGTTCGAATATCCTTTAAAGTGAACGGCGAAAGATTCTGTCTGATGGGGGCCTTTAAACAATAACTAACCTACTTTCTACCGTAATCTTTCTACCAAGGTCGCTATTACAGACGAGCACTATAGGTTAGGAAATAGCAAGGACACAGCTGCAAATGGATTTTGCTATTTGCACAACAAAATAAGTGAGTATGACAAAACTTAGGAATATATAAAATGTAGAGGTCAATAGCAAGAAAATATTTCCCGAAAAAGAGGAATATGTTGATTTTAAACGTAAATGGAATTATACATGAAGATAGTTCTCGAAAGAACAGAAACCATTGATGACGGTGCAGCTTCTCTAGAATAAATAATAATTAACTGAAACCCTCAGCTGCCGACAGGTGTTGTTGACATGCCGTGACGGGGACAGCCGAAAATGTTTCCCCCGACCAGGACTTGAACCCTGGATCTCCTGCTTATATGGCAGACGCTCTATCCATCTCAACCACCGAGGACACGTATGAATATATATAGTTAAATAACTACCCGGCCATTGACATTCGTCTGTGCGAGTGCCCACAGGTTGCCCGATCTCTTACGGGAATCGTCAACTTAAGTGGGCGCGAGTAACGAGTGGATGGCCAAAGTATCTATTAGGAACATTATGTGTGTAGATTGTGGACAGTTGTGAATGTGAGTCTCACGGAAAGCGTGCACGGGATAACTCATTGCAGTCGCGCTGTTCGTTTGTGTTCTCCGTGGCTCAGATGGATAGAGTGTCTGCCATGTACGTAGGAGATCCCGGGTTCGAGTCCCAGTCGGAGCACATGTTTTCGGCTGCCCCCATCAAGGTATGTCAACAACGCCTGTCGGCAGCTGAGGGTTTCAATTAATTGTCATATACTGGAATTGTTAGAATCTATTTTCTGGAAGTATTTATCTGAAGTGCAGATTTTGTGGAAGCGAAGCAGAGATGATAAACAGAACAGACAAGAAGAGAACAGGAAATTTTCGAACAGTAACAATAATACCGCGTGACTCAAGGACCTGGTGCAAGTTCAAATGGCTCTGAACACTATGGGACTTAACATCTGAGGTCAGCAGTCCCCTAGAACTTAGAACTACTTAAACCTATCTAACCTAAGGACATCACACACATCCATGCCCGAGGCAGGATTCGAACCTGCGACCGTAGTGATCACGCGGTTCCAGAATGAAGCGCGTAGTCCCGCTCGGCCACAGCTGCCGGCCTGGTGCAAGTCTTTCAATAGGAAGCCACACTGGTCGAATTTCGGGTCGCTAAACAATGCCAGTTACCTCGCCGGCGCCGGGGGACGTACAGTTTACGTGGAATCCGAAAGAAAACTCTCTGTCTTCACCTATCAATGATATGAATATTCGTCAAGAACTTAGGTAAGCCTTATTCTGTGGTCCAACAGAAACTGTATCTCGTGACCTTTCAGATTCCAGCACAATACCATGAGGCCCTACAGCTTTTGAAATCTGGCGCTTCTGATAATGCTGAAGATTAGTGGGTAGAAGGAATCACAATTAACGGAATCTAATTACAAGGAAAAAATGTCACAACGTGACTAAAGTAAACAAAAAAATCCGATACAGAACGCTTGCGGTCTATCATGGCAGGAAACAGCCTGAAAGCCACCTACAATACGGCACAAGCGCGCTGCTGGAGTTTTTCATTGCCCTTTCGCTGTCTTATGCCACCGGCTATGTCGGCTATTTCGTCAACATCATTAATTTCAACTTCGCCCTAATGGTAATTAAAGAAAAGATACATTTGTAAGCCACTGACTTTCGCAAATTCATCTTAACTTAAAATTTGAAGTAACATTAGTTTCATAGTTAGAAGGACAGACAAACAAAACTGTTCAGTTGTTACTATTATTATTATTTGTGTTATTATTATTATTATTATTATACAGTTAACTTTTACAATATTTTGAGGTAAAATGTTTTACATTTTGTAAGTGCAATAAGAAGGAACTTTTAGTATTTGCGGACCGTTTTAGTCAAAATCTCGGAGGTGCATATGCGCGAGTAAATTAGGTGATTTTTGCAGGAAAATATGAGGCTGTTTGCAGGCCACGAATGGCCCGTATCAATTTTTTCGACTCGATTTCAGCTACGTGACCCTGGTACGATGTAAACAGTTACTGTTTAAACTTTGTATATTACAGTGGGAGACCTATAAGTAGGCTCTAGTAGATGTAGGTGGCCGTATCTGCTGAGGTGAGCTTGCACAGAGAAGACTACCGTAAAGAATGCGATCAAATCAGTCTGGTGACGAACCGAAACAGCAACAAAAACACACAGTGGACCCAAAACGAAGTTTAAAAGTAGGAGAGAGGAAATAGGAGAACCTGTGAACCGGATCCTTAGTGGGTGGAGGATTCAACACGTAGGCGTATCATGGCATCGCACTCAACACGTATTTGAATGTTGTTTAGGGGCAGTTTAATTTAATGAAATTAATCTTCTAATTGTTTCTCTTTGTAGGTCCCCTAACTCTGATTTCAGAGCAATTCTGCTCAAGCTAGATAGGATTCATGGTTGACCTTATAGGAACTACCTGAATTTAGTTATATCTATTGGCTTCAATATTAATTTCGTATGTGATTGTACAAGCAAACGGATCTTGGAAGATGTTCTACATTCATATGATCTGATGCAAACTGTGTTTTTTTTTTTTTTCGACCAGGGTGCAGGGGAATAGTTGCACAGCCATAGGCAATATTTGTATTCACACTTCGTTAGTAGATGGGCACACTGTTAGTAAAATGGTGAATGGCTATGCAGACCATAATGCACGAATTCTAACACTAAAAGGCTTCTTTTCTCAAACGAATGTTATATATGATTACAAATTGTGTAGAATAGCTAATCCAGCGGCAAGTGTTTTTTAAACCTCGTTAAGCAACAAGAGTGGCAGGATGTTTATAGTGATGACAAAATAAATGACAAATATAGAGCTTGCCTTAACACATTTTTCATGCTCTTAGAACGTTGCTTTCCATTAGAATGTTCTAAATAGGATACAAGCGGTAAAAGGTACCCTGGGTGGCTGATTAGTGGGATAAAGTTATTATGCAGAACAAAGTGGGAGTTATATAAAAATGGTAGAAGTAGTCACAATCGAGCTCCAGTAACCCATTACAAACAGTATTGTAAAGTGCTTAAAATGTTATTAGGAAGGCAAAGAATAAGTGGTACGCAAATAGAGGAACCATATATTTCTTTTGGAAAATCCCTTTCCGAGACTGGTGTCTGAAATACTCCTCTGTGATACTGACAAGGGGGAGATCTATCCAATGATTAAATCACTGAAAACTGAGAACTCTCATAGATATGATGGAGTACCTAGTAGAATATTAAAGTACAGTGCTATACATGTTAGCTCTGTACTTAGGTATATTCGTAATTTTTTCTTTAAGAATGGCCAGTTTCCTGAACGATTTAAGTGCTCAGTATTAAAGCTGCTTTAGAAAAAGGGAGAAAGGTAAAAGGTAGACAATTTTAGACCTGTTTCTATGTCATCAGTGTTTGTTAAAGTTATTGAAAATGCTGAGTGTGTAAGTATATTTGATCATTTTATTTCATGTAGTTTGCTAACAAATGTACAGTTCGGTTTTAGAAGAGGTTTAACAACTGAAACTGCTATGTTCTTCTTTCTCTGTGATGTACTGGATGGATTAAACAAAAGGTTTCGAAAGCCAGGCATCCTTTTTTTGTTTAACTAAGGGGTTTAACTGTGTTGGTCACAAAATATTGCTCCAGAAGTTAGACCACTATGAAATATGGGGAGTAGCCCACAACTGGATCACCTCTTACTTTAACAACAGGCAGCAAAAGATCAATATCCACAGTGGTTGGATGTGCGGTCTGAGTGGGGCACGGTCAAATGGAGGACGAAGGAGGGGGCGGGGGTGCCCCAGGTATCAGTGCTGGAGTCATTCCTGTTCCTTATTTATATAAATGAACCATGGACCTTGCCGTTGGTGGGGAGGCTTGCGTGCCTCAGCGATACAGATGGCCGTACCGTAGGTGCAACCACAACGGAGGGGTCTCTGTTGAGAGGCCAGACAAACACGTGGTTCCTGAAGAGGGGCAGCAGCCTTTTCAGTCGTTGCAGGGGCAACAGTCTGGATGATAGACTGATCTGGCCTTGTAACATTAACCAAAACGGCCTTGCTGTGCTGGTACTGCGAACGGCTGAAAGCAAGGGGAAACTACAGCCGTAATTTTTCCCGAGGGCATGCAGCTTTACTGTATGATTAAATGATGATGGCGTCCTCTTGGGTAAAATATTCCGGAGGTAAAATAGTCCCCCATTCGGATCTCCGGGCGGGGACTACTAAGGGGAAGTCGTTATCAGGAGAAAGAAAACTGGCGTTCTACGGATCGGAGCATGGAATGTCAGGTCCCTTAATCGGGCAGGTAGGTTAGAAAATTTAGAAAGGGAAATGGATAGGTTAAAGTTAGATATAGTGGTAATTAGTGAAGTTCGGTGGCAGGAGGAACAAGACTTTTGGTCAGGTGATTACAGGGTTATAAATACAAAACCAAATAGGGGTAATGCAGGAGTAGGTTTAATAATGAATAAAAAAAATAGGAGTGCGGGTTAGCTACTACAAACAGCATAGTGAACGCATTATTGTGGCCAAGATAGACACAAAGCCCATGCCTACTACAGTAGTACAAGTTTATATGCCAACTAGCTCTGCAGATGATGAAGAAATTGATGAAATGTATGACGAGATAAAAGAAATTATTCAGGTAGTGAAGGGAAACGAAAATTTAATAGTCATTGGTGACTGGAATTCGTCAGTAGGAAAAGGGAGAGACGGAAACATAGTTGGTGAATATGGATTGGGGGGAAGAAATGAAAGAGGAAGCCGCCTTGTAGAATTTTGCACAGAGCACAAGTTAACCATAGCTAACACTTGGTTCAAGAATCATAAAAGAACGTTGTATACCTGGAAGAATCCTGGAGATACTAAAAGGTATCAGATAGATTATATAATGGTAAGACAAAGATTTAGGAATCAGGTTTTAAATTGTAAGACATTTCCAGGGGCAGATGTGGATTCTGACCACAATCTATTGGTTATGAACTGCAGATTGAAACTGAAGAAACTGCAAAAAGGTGGGAATTTAAGGAGATGGGACCTGGATAAACTGAAAGAACCAGAGGTTGTACAGAGTTTCAGGGAGAGCATAAGGGAACGATTGACAGGAATGGGGGAAAGAAATACAGTAGAAGAAGAATGGGTATATCTGAGCGATGAAGGCAGCAGACGATCAAGTAGGTAAAAAGACGAGGGCTAGTAGAAATCCTTGGGTAACAGAAGAAATATTGAATTTAATTGATGAAAGGAAAAAATATAAAAATGCAGTGAATGAAGCAGGCAAAAAGGAATACAAACGTCTCAAAAATGAGATCGACAGGAAGTGGAAAATGGCTAAGCAGGGATGGCTAGAGGACAAATGTAAGGATGTAGAGTTTTGTCTCACTAGGGGTAAGATAGATACTGCCTACAGGAAAATTAAAGAGACCTTTGGAGAGAAGAGAACCACATGTATGAACATCAAGAGCTCAGATGGAAACCCAGTTCTAAGCAAAGAAGGGAAGGCAGAAAGGTGGAAGGAGTATATAGAGGGTTTATACAAGGGCAATGTACTTGAGGACAATATTATGGAAATAGAAGTGGATGTAGACGAAGATGAGATGGAAGATAAGATACTGCGTGAAGAGTTTGACAGAGCATTCAAAGACCTGAGTCGAAACAAGGCCCCGGGAGTGGACAACATTCCATTAGAACTACTGATGGCCTTGGGAGAGCCAGTCATGACAAAACTCTACCATCTGGTGAGCAAGATGTATGAGACAGGCGAAATACCCTCAGACTTCAAGAAGAATATAATAATTCCAATCCCAAAGAAAGCAGGTGTTGACAGATGTGAAAATTACCGAGCTATCAGTTTAATAAGCCACAGCTGCAAAATACTAACGCGAATTCTTTACAGACGAATGGAAAAACTGGTAGAAGCGGACCTCGGGGAAGATCAGTTTGGATTCCGTAGAAATGTTGGAACACGTGAGGCAGTACTAACCTTACGACTTACCTTAGAAGAAAGATTAAGAAAAGGCAAACGTACGTTTCTAGCATTTGTAGACTTGGAGAAAGCTTTTGACAATGTTAACTGGAATACTCTATTTCAAATTCTGAAGGTGGCAGGGGTTAAATACAGGGAGCGAAAGGCTATTTACAATTTGTACGGAAATCAGATGGCAGTTATAAGAGTCGAGGGGCATGAAAGGGAAGCAGTGTTTGGGAAAGGAGTGAGACAGGGTTGTAGCCTCTCCCCGATGCTATTCAATCTGTATATTAAGCAAGCAGTAAAGGAAACGAAAGTAAAGTTCGGAGTAGGTATTAAAATCCATGGAGACGAAATAAAAACTTTGAGGTTTGCCGATGACATTGTAATTCTGTCAGAGACAGCAAAGGACTTGTAAGAGCAGTTGAACGGAATGGACAGTGTCTTGAAAGGAGGATATAAGATGAACATCAACAAAAGCAAAACAAGGATAATGGAATGTAGTCAAATTAAATCGGGTGATGCTGAGGGAATTAGATTAGGAAATGAGACACTTAAAGTAGTAAAGGAGTTTTGCTATTTAGGGAGTAAAATAACTGATGATGGTCGAAGTAGAGAGGATATAAAATGTAGACTGGCAATGGCAAGGAAATCGTTTCTGAAGGAGAGAAATTTGTTAACATCGAGTATAGATTTAAGTGTCAGGACGATA
Organism: Schistocerca americana; assembly: GCF_021461395.2. Lineage (NCBI taxonomy): Eukaryota > Metazoa > Arthropoda > Insecta > Orthoptera > Acrididae > Schistocerca > Schistocerca americana. The sequence goes on along the minus strand of NC_060130.1, from coordinate 972,505,273 downwards.
ACTAGTTTGGACAAGAAGAGAATTGAAGCTTACGAAATGTTGTGCTACAGAAGAATGCTGAAGATAAGGTGGTTAGATCACGTAACTAATGGGGAAGTATTGAATTGAATTGGGGAGAAGAGAAATTTGTGGCACAACTTGACTAAAAGAGGGAGTCGGTTGGCAGGTTATATCCTGAGGCTTCAAGGGATCGCCAGTTTAGTATTGGAGGGCAGCATGGAGGTAAAAATCGTAGAGGGAGACCAAGAGGTGAATACACCAAACAGATTCAGAAGGATGTAGGTTGCAGTAGGTACTGGGAGATGAAGAACCTCGCACAGGATAGAGTAGCATGGAGAGCTGCATCAAACCAGCCTCTGGACTGAAGACCACAACAACAATAGTAAACCATGCGCTTTCAAATCTATACCGAAGAGTTTCCTCATGGGCCACTGCTTCTACTCTGTCGGTAAGTTCCTTGGCAAATTAAGCTGATTCCTATGTTATATAGTTGATTGCGTTTACGTGAACTTTTGGCTTGTCTTTTTTTTTTTTTGGTTCATGAACATTTTATTTTATCTTTATTACTTTTATGTTGTAATTTAATGCACCGACGAGTTCCATGATCTTGGAGATATGATCCTAAATTTGGTCCTATGGAACTAGACGTCTAAAATAAAAATAAAAAAAAAAAAAAAAAAGTATGGTCAGTGTTCCAATCCTGGTTTGTGGACACAATTTTTCAAGAGAAAACGGTATTAAATCGGCTGGAATCTCTTAAAAGGTCTGTAGAAACTTTCTATATTAAATTACTTTAAAAGAGTACCTACAATGAAAACCTAATAACTATAATACCCATTTAGCCGTTTGATGGACGAATATAGGAAACACTGAAAATTCGTTTAATCTATTTACTAATTTCTTATACACTGTTTGAAATGCAGTGGGTTACCTTTGATGTTCGTAATTCAATGAACACATGCTGCTTATAAAGGAAAGTTTACTTTTCAACCGAGCTAATCGTGGTTCATAAACGCACTGCGTTAGCTAGTAGGTCTCAGTTCACAGGCCTAATGAATGAAAGTTTGTCTGTTGTACCGAACTCTTTCAATATTCTCTCGGGAATTACAATGATCTCAATGATTTTGAGACGGAACGGTAAATCTGACGAAAACTAAATCTTATTTCTCGGTTAATGCTGTATTTCTTAGCACAGGAACTAACTTCATTGTCAGTTACCTTCTGAAACTGAGCACACGGGAAACACGAAATGCTTATTTCACAAAATTGGGAATTAAAACAGTGAGGGTCTGTACTTCCAGTTAGTAGAGTGGAGAAACAAAATTGGAATAAAATAAATTGGCAGATTAATATAATTTAGGGAGATTAGAGGGTACAGATTGACTGCCGACCCCGAAAAACGAAGCAGTGGCGCTGTAGTACTAGAGTTTAGCTTCCGGCTGCGAATGTAACAGCTGCAACAGGTAAAACAAGACATAGCCCAAGTAAATCTTGCTCTAGGTATTACATGGCCCTCAAACTTCATTTCCATCTGTAGCCACTGTGCAGTGCATGACACTGGGTACTTCGTAACGTACATACGTTGACTACCATCCTAGATTGGTGAGACGTTATTAAGAAAGGCTTAGAATCCTTGACATCCACTCATTGGCCGTAGGCGTCGTGTCGTCGTACAAGATACAAGAGAAAACGCAAACAAAGTGCAGAAAATTATCTGCATGTCGAATGCTCATGTTTCTTCTAACACGCAGTTACGGAATAACGAACACCTGCAACTATATGATCGATCTCATTTAATGGACCTTCAACTTCACCTGAAGTGGCTTAAGAATATCGAGAGAATTTAAGTTAGGCTGTACGGACAGATACTCAAACCACACCACTTCCGAATAAGATGCCAGTTTGATAACCACTGAACTGTCTCCCTTAGACTATATTTTTGAGTGAAAACTTAATTTCATACACATTTCATTACATAAATGGTATTATACAGTAGGCAACCTAAAGGTTTAACGTTCTTTTTTGTGATTCACTGCGTTTAAATAATGGCAGCTGAGAAAATTCTTTGTGAGGATCGCATCAAATACTTCTTTCGAATAGTGTCCTGAAACACAGATAGTAAATTTGTCAAGAGAAAGCTATATATCGACAAGAATCATAGAGAATTATAATAATTATTGTTATAATAATCATATGCGTTGTGGACATTCAAGAATTCGTCGATATTTTGTATTATTTCATATAAAATTGATTTTATTGTGAATGAAAAGTACAGGCCGTATAATAGCTGAGGCAGTTACTTCAGTTTCCTGAAATGAAAACCGATTATTGTAATTCTGACAGGGAAGCCAATGTGTATGGATTATGAAATCAAAACTCATGATTTTTTATCTAAAAGCGAAAGCTGTTATTAGTTGCGGATTGTGTGCGCTGTATTGACACAGCAGTAGGCGACACGGCGACACTAGGACCCTCGGCGCTGTCCGCTCCACAGTCGCAGCAGAGAAATATTAGTAGCACTTGCGGCATCATTTCCGGCTCCGTGGATAGGTACCTGGCACCGGCGAACAGATCGCTACCATCCTTCACGCCCTTACGCCGTAATCGATCAGTCGTACGTTTGTCACTCCATCGTATCGAGAGCGGGAATCAGTTACTCCTAAAAGGCCTCTTCGAAAGGAAATGTGTCAATAAATCACGCACAGATACGTTCATTCAGAGAAAACTGTGGCATTGCGAGTAGAACGTTCTCAGAGAACCCTATGTTATTCATGTTACGTACCACATAGCAAATATAACATCCATTTTTTCCAAGTACTTGAAATGTTAGGTAATTTATTCCCTAAAACGGCATTAGAAGAAATAAGAAGAAGAAGCCTTTTGTTCTACGTCAATGTGAATAATACAAAGAACTGGGCGCTCTTGTCTAGTTGACGTTGGGAAATTATCAGAAAAATGGTGCAAAGTTGCTACAACACATTGATGACAAATAAGAACAATGCTGGAAGAGTTGTCACTAATACAGTTGTGTATTGACATGTGAAAAGAAAAGATAAATGGTTCAAATGGCTTTGAGCACTATGGGACTTAGCTTCTGAGGTCATCAGTCCCCTAGAACTTAGAACCACTTAAACCTAACTAACCTAAGGACATCACACACATCCATGCTCCAGATAGGATTCGAACCTGAGACGGTAGCGGTCGCGTGGTTCCAGACTGTGAAAAGAAAAGAAAGGAAGAAGGAAGTTGAGGGCTGTACGTCCTAACAGGTAGGTTGGTATTACAGGCGGACGGTTTTGGAGAGGATGGAGAAGGATATCAAAAAATATGGTTCAAATGGCTCTGAGCATTATGGGACTTAACTGCTGAGGTCATCAGTCCCCTAGAACTCAGAACTACTTAAACCTAACTAACCTAAGGACACCACACACATCCATGCCCGAGGCAGGATTCGAACCTGCGGCCGGAGCGGTCGCGCGGTCCCAGACTGAAGCGCCTAGAACCGCTCGGCCACTCCGGCCGGCTGAGAAAGATATCACCAGTTATTTCTAAAAGGAAGTGGTCCAGCATTTTGAATCGATTTTAGTGTAATTAATGAAAGTAGATAATGTAGAAGACATTGAGGATCCAGTATTAGAATCAGAATTTAAAAGAGTTTTGAAAGAGGGGGAGGGGATAGATAATGTTTCATCACAAGTTCTAATATCAATGGGGAAGTACAGCAATACGACTGTTCAAGTTAGTGTGCAGAATATATGGGTCTGACGATATACCATCTGGCTATCCGAAAAAACATCATCGACACACTTTCGAAGATTGAAAGAGCTGACGAATGCGAGAATTATCGTTCAATTAGCGTAACAGCTCATGCGTCCAAGCTAGTGACAAGAATAATATGGAGAAGAAAGGAAAAGAAAACTGAAGATCTGTTAGATGACAATCAGTTTGGAAGGTCAAAGAGAGGCAGTTCTGACGTTGCGGTTGATATTAGAAGCGAGACTACTAAGAAAAATCAAGGCACGTCAATAGGATTTGACGACCTGAAAAAAGCGTTCGACAACTTAAAATGGCGCATTATGTTCGAATTTCTGAGAAAAATTGGGGTAAGGTATAGCGAAAGACAGGTAATATACAATACGTATAAGAGCCAAAAGGGAAAAATAAGAGAGAAAAACCAAGAACGAAGTGGTCGGATTGAAAAGGGAGTGAGACAGAGACGTAGTCTTCGCCTCTACTGTTCAATCTATACATCGAAGAAGCAATGACGCAGATAAAAGGAAAGTTGAAGAGTGGAATTAAAAGTCAAGGTGAAAGAATGTCAATGATAAGATTCGCTGACGAAAGAGGAAAATAATGAGAAGTAGAAGAAATGGAAACAGCGAGAAACTTAACATCATGTTTGGTGAATACGCAGTAGATGAAAGAATTCGGTTACCTGGGCAGCAAAATAACCCATGACGGACGGAGAAAGGAGGACATAAAAAGTAGACTAGCAATGGCAAAAGGAGCACTCATGGCAAAGAGAAAGGAATATATGGAAATCACTGACAAGAAGAAGGGACAGGATGGCAGGACATGTGTTGAAACATTAAGGAATGACTTTCAAGGTGCTAGAGAGAGCTGTAGAGGGTAAAAGCTGTGGAGGAAGACAGAGATTGACTGCGTCCAACAAATAACTCAGGGCGCAGTTTGCAGGTGCTACTCTGAAACGAAGAGAGTGGCATGGGAGAGGAATTTTTGGCGAGCCGCGTCGAACCTAAATTTTTATGGCCGACTGAGGATTTGAATCCTGCTGATAACAGCGTATATTAACCTATCATCCAGTTTTTGGTGAGAAGGCACAGAATATTATCCAGACAGTCGGACAGAAATCTTGTAGCTAGCGACACTGTTGTTGTAGGATAACTGCGATGACCATATTTCGCCCTCTCTCCTCTCCAAACCTTAGCAATATCTGATATACCCACTCACCACACATACCACGCATCACTTACATCTAATTGGTACGGAATGGCTCAAGATGTCAATAATCTCTCTACTATGATTAATGAATTGTCTTAGGAACTACACCAGTGCGTTATTTTCTAAAAGCATGTATTCATTACGTTCTGACAATGTATTCTGAGATGTCTTCAGGCATAAAGACCTTTTCTACCAATTTTCGTCAATCCTGCTTTTACTTATCCGCTGTTTATGTTGGAATGTGATAATGATTATACATGTATGCCTGTAGTATCAGTCCATGTATCAATATACTGCTAATGTGTACAAAGAGCTGGTACCTTTACCTAGTATAGTACCTTTTCCTTGTGTATTATAATCATTGTTGAGCAGTGTACACAATGTATCTACTTAACTAGAGTCCAGTATTATTGTTATAAACTGAGCAATACGCCAGTTAGACTTCCTCTCTTCTGCAGACCACAACCATCTCTAATTGGAGGCAGGCACTGTTGCGTATAACTGTCACTGGGTTCGGCCGGAACAAAATATTGTGATCTGTTTTCGGTCTGACCATAGTACAACTGATCTGTACTATTATTACTTCACGTAAGTTCATTTCATTGAAGTTCAGCTTCGTTTGAGCATCATTATAATATTCTGCCATTTAATCTTGTGGATAGAAATGGAAACCGTGTATTTCGAGGATTTAGAAGATGACTCAGTGAATGGGACGTCGTAAGACGGCTATTGCGTATTTATAAGGGATATTTCACGTACGACAAAAACACTATGTCCAGCGTTGTGCGGTAGCCAATACCGAGAGGGAGCTGCCGATCGCCGAATACGTGTAAATGATGGAGTTATTTAGCGATACAGACCATGGTGTCTTTAATTCCTATTCACAGAACTGAACACATACTGGAACCTTACTAAGTAACTGCATTGAATCAGCTGATACTGTTGCTCGATGTCTTTTGAATTATGGGACGTATCATCGTAATACTGCCATAGACTCCATGGTGGTGTGTGCCCTAGCATTATCCCACACGAAATAACAAAATGTCTTTTCGTTAGTTGAAAGTCCTCCGTAAAAGGTTAAACTATACAGTTTCTCGTACAAATTAGAGCTTATGGATTGCTCGATGTCCTGTTTTCACATAATTCAGAAGTTCCTGTAACTGAAGAGTATAAAGAGTATTCTAACGTCGATTGATCTGCGGCTTCACGTAACCCAATACTGATACATGGAATGATAACATCGACATACGTACATAATCATTATCACATTTTAAAGTAAGCTGTGTAGTAGTGAAAATAGAATTGACGAAAATCGGTGGCAACGCTCGTTACTTCTAAAACCATCCATAAACCCTGACTATACAATTGGTCAGATTGCTGGCAGAATAAAAAAGCATATCATAATCAACCCATTCATCATTTACCGACTGCTGAAGTCAAGCAACAACATCTGAATCGGTCAGTCTATGTCCTATCGCTACTTTTTAATGTTTCAGAGTTTGTTCTAAGCTCCACGAGTAGACGCTTTTGACGCTACTGTCTGAAAAGCTGAACTGGGCCACTATTTCCTCGGACTTACTATTTTTTAACCGTCAGTGAAACATCATACCGTTTCTTCATGCATTATTTGTCTTCGAGATGGAGCACAAGAGCTGTCCTTAGGTGTGCACGCTGACTCATTGGAAAGTAGGCAGCGAGCACTTCGTACATCACTACTTGGAACCCATTGTGAAGACTGTTCGGTAATACATTGCTGGAAAAATTGAGCATAAATATGGAAGTTTCATCCACGGTGGTCACTTAAATATACACATTGCTCGACCAATGACATATATTTCACAACGAGAGAGAAAGAAACGAGTGTTATACTATTTTGTAAGGAAATTCATGTTTTGCTTCTAATGTCGTCAAGGACAAAACTTAAACAGAGTATTTTCTTTGTATGAATGAAGCAGATCCTTCAGAGAACTGTGGTGGCATTTGCTTTTAGCAACGTGTATGTAACTGAAGCTGGATGTTTTTGACATTTTTACAGGAGCGTAGACATACAGTATATAAAAGCGTATCACTGTTGCCGTGTTTCTAAGATTTTCTACATCAATATATTTACTATTTCATCTTCACGGAAACTACGGTAGCGGTACAGACGAAAGTAAAGATTTTTTGTGTACTCCGTTATGAAAGCTGTTTCTTTGCGTTTTCTGTGTAAGTTTCCATGAGATATTTCGACTGCGTAACACCTGAGATATCTCAGCATTCACTCTGACGGAAAACACAGAAGACTGAGTGTATGCGTTGTCCATCTTCTCGGTATACGCTCGATCTCCAACGTCAGTTCACCCTCAGAGGACCCTATACATTTTGTGTGTTCCATGATAATCGGCATAGGGCTTCTACAAGCAATATGTTTTACAGATAAAAAGTACAGTTCTCTACCGTCCTATCAAAAAGTCCAGATATATCACTTTCTTCATCTAAAATTCAGGCCATATGATTTCTTTTACCTTACATCGCATCTGTATTGTTACCGACAGGTATTTACATAAATTAACACTTGATCGTACAAGGAAAAAAGAAAGCCAGGTAAGATACTTTCAGAGTATTGTGCTGTTGTGCTGCCATTGAGAAATTCCCAGTTTGTTGACAGAATACAGAATTGGGTGAATAAGTTATTACATTTGCCTTTCCTTCTAATAATTTGGCCATATGTGTAGCAAAACTGGCCAAATGAAAAAATAAGGATAGTATCAGACACAGGAGGAAGCTGCAGTATTACTTCGGAAATAAATATCGGTGTGACGTAGAAGCACTGACAAGAAGTCTTCAAAGAGAAGAAGGCGATATGCAATGTGTGTTAGGTAGGACAGATATTTGTACGTGCTCTTCAGACAGCTCTGAGTAGCGCCTCATCAATTTGTTACCCGTCCTCAGTTAGCTTTGAGCTACGTTGGGTCGGCTTGATTTGCGAAGCTGTGATTATGGCGGATGCATTGCATCAAGGCAATCAAGTATGCACATAATCAGACTTCGAAAGCAGAGTCTGGAAAACAGTAGAGACTTCGCATAACGAGGTGTGGTAACGAATGGAGAATAATCATACTTGGAAGGAATGTTTAACCGCTGATTACTTGATATTTAACCACGGGCTTCGAAGTAGTATAGTGAATAGTCTGACACCATTTACAAGAATCGTGCAAGCCGCTTTATACTTGATGAGATAGAAAATAGCTAACTTAGTATCAGGAATAACTTTAAATGAAATACTCGCTGACAAATTAGATTAACTTTTGATAATGACCAGACCGGCCAGAAGGTGATACTATGTCGCTGTTATACTGATCATCTAGTAATTATAAGAGAAATATTGACCTTATAATGAAGTTAATAAGGATTAATATTGTATTGCCGTGAATCCAAAACGGGTAACTAAGAAGCCACAATAGCGTGTTGAAAACCTCCGTGACACAGGAAATTGTAAGAAGACTGTGTAGACCCTACTGATGTGTACATCTACATCTGTATTCTGCAAGAGCGGAGGATGCCTCTCGTATCACTATCAAAATTTCCCTGCTCCATTCACAAACGGTGCGCCGGTAGAACGACTGACAATAAACCCAAGTATAAGCACTTATTTCTCTGACACTTGTCATTTTACGAGACATGCGTGGGAGGAAGTAGTACGTTACCTGTCTCTTCTTAGAAAATAAGCCCTCATCGTTTCAACGATAAACCTCTCCATGATACACAATGCCTCTCTTATAGCGTCTAATCTAGAGAAGGTTGAGCACCTCTGTAACACTTAAACACCACACGACGAAACGTGTGTCTCATCTGTGGATCTTCTATCGTTACAAGCTGAAAAGCATCACAGACTGATGAGAAATACAGAATAATCGCTCTTACAGTTATTTGTAATTTACTTCTTTTCGAGGGCAAAACACATTTTCTTAAGATTCATACCCGGAATGTGCCTTTCAGACCACTAGTTTTATGTGTTTATTCACTTAAAGTTGCCACGGGCTATTACTTTTAGGTATCAGACTATTATTGCAGTTCCTTTTGGGCTATCAACAATAGCGTAATCAACCGTACTGGAACTCTTCACCTGTTTATGCACAATAGGTCACATGCATTTAAATTCAAGGGCCACTATCAGTACTTAATCAATAATCGGTTCTCCGCATGTTCTCCTGCATTTCTTTCCTATCTTCTGGGGTTGCAACCTTTCTATAGACAACAGCAACATCAGCGCACAGCGTCAAGGAGCGTCGTATTTAATGCACTAGATCATTTATACACATTGCAAACGGTGAGGACCATTGAGCACCCCCTTTGATTACTCATGAAATTGCCTTTACATCTATCGATATCGACCTGTTAAAACCAACGTGTTGAGAAACAACCGCTAGGACATCCAGAATCCAGGCATAAACTTGGCCCTACACCCGATAAGATCGTACTTTTTTCACTAAACGACACTGCGAAACTGCACCTAACGCCTTTTCTAATTCAAAGAACACTGCGTCAACGTTGGCGCGAACGTATGCGCTGCTGTAAAGATGAACAGAGCGAACTGCGTTTCGCGAGATCTCTGCTTACTGAATCCACAATGATTTCTGTCTAGGAAGTTTTCGTCCCCTAATATGTCAGTCTGTGGAATTATAAAACATGTTTCATGGGTGTATAACAGACTGACGTCAACGATGTAGGCCCATAACAGTATGCATCTCCCCGTCAAACTTTCTCGGAAACCGGAATGACTTGCGTTTTTCTTTCCCCTATCGCTTAATGCCTAACATAAACTTCTGTTAGAAGGTGAACACGTTCTTTTGCATATTCTCTCTCGAATATCACAGATGTCTCATCCGGTCGAGAAGCATTTCCACTATTGAGCGGTTATAGCTGGTTTTCCACTTATCTCAGAACTGCCATCTCAGGAGGCCGTGGGAGTATTGCACGACGCCCCGTATTACGATCATCTACGGTAAAACATTACTGTAACACCGAATTCAGTATTTCAGCCATCTGTCTAGTATCCTCCGTTTCGGCGACAGTATAGTTACTGAGCGAATGATTAATTTCGATCTACTTCCTGATTCTATGTTCGACTAAAAATTCTTAGGAGTTTCCGTCAAACCAGTTGTCCATATTTTTGCTTAGAATTGATTGCACAATTGCCTCCTGTATCTCATTTTGCTTTCGTTCTACAGCTGCAAGACTACTCTCAATTTTTCACATAATTGCCTGGCAGTTCAATTCATATTTGTCAATTAGACTTTGTCATCCCTTAAATATGTGATGCTCTCTTTAATTTTTTATCAGCTTTCTAATACGACTATCAAATTCAGTGTGTCTTTCACATCCCTCATAACTTTGCTCGGCATACACTAGTCTGAGGTGTGTTGTATATTGATTATAAATTTTACCCATATCTTTTCCACATCTGTGTTCTCAGAACAGATTATTTGGCGTTGATAGCCTAGGTACTCTGAAACTGGTTTCCTGTGAGACTTGCTAAGGAAAATATCTTCTCACCTTTCTTAACATTTCTTACAACGCTCATAGTAATTAATGATACTATAGTCTTATGATCGCCGATGTCCTCCTCCACGTTAACTGATTCGGAAAGCTGAGGTGTGTTTGTTACTAGGTCATCTGAGACATTACCGTCACCAAAGTTGTTTCTGGTTGTGATTCTCTTTCTTATAACTTCTCTAGAGATTATCGTGTACTTTACGGCAATGAATACGCCACCTTTACTGGCGCCTAGCATATCCTTGCCATTTATGTATTAATCAGAATTTACACAAAAAAATCGCTGTGAACATTGAAGTAATCGTCCCACTGACGCGCCAGATTGAAAATGACCGTTTGGGAAGACACCGCCTCCTGCTGCTTGAAGAAGTCACGAACTTCCTGCTGCACATCATCGTTGACCCTTCATGACTTTCAGTCTGGAACCGCGTGACCGCTACCTCGGGCATGGATGTGTGTGATGTCCTTAGGTTAGTTAGGTTTAAGTAGTTCTAAGTTCTAGGGAACTGATGACCGCAGATGTTAAGTCCCATAGTGCTCAGAGCCATTTGAACCATTTTTTGAGCCTTCATGGCTTTTTGTTAAGGGACCGAAGCTGCTATAATTGCATGGGGAGAAGTAAGGATTGTAGGGCAACTGCTCGAGTGTCTCCCACTCGAGTTGGCGTAACTTCTGCGTCACAACTTTTGCTATATGGTGACGAGTGTTACAATGATGAAGCACAATCTCTAGGCGAACCATGCCATAACGGTGGTTTTCAACAGTCATGCTGCCCCATAAATATTATTTATTCTCTAATGGATGTCTTCCGGTGTTTGCCCCTCGGCTGCCAAGGAAAGAATAACCGCACGTTGCATCTGTTTGGATGCTTTTAATGATAACATCGTCATAGTTCACATTTTTGCATTTACTACACGCACGTCGGAAAGTCACGAATGCATCACTAATCCATTGCTTACATATCGGTGCTTATATACCTGCTTGGTAGTCACTGTACGTTGCATATGCGCAGCAGCAACAGCCTCAAACGGGAACCTTTTTTAACGCCCTGTACGTTACTTCGATGTAAATTTAATGATGATTCGCTAAACATTATGGCTTTGCAGAATTCGTTCATTTTATAGCTGTGTAGATAAACCGCAACTGTATTTTCTTTAGGGTCTGTCCTGTAACAATAGTAATTTCTTAAATGAATAAAGAAAGCAAGTTGCAGCTGATGAATATTACTGCAGATCTTCCACGATCTGTAGCTCGTGCCGACAGAAGTTTGAATCAGCGCGGGAACTTCGAGGATTACTAGCGTTGTGGTCTGATTACGAACTGAGCACTATTGACTTCGCACCTGTGAAACCTATATAGCCTCGATATTTTGTGGGGTCTCCTCATGTATCTGTTGTCCTGTAGATTTCCTTCCCAGAGTCAGTTGATTCCCTGGAAAGTTTGTGTCCACGTTTTATCGCTTGTTGTGTGGCCGTTCGAGCATGTCGCCGTAACTACAGGTACGCCGAAAGTCCCTGCGGAGAATTTTCAAACCAGCATTGCTTTTTTGAAACATTTTTTATGGGATAGCAGCTTGCTGCCCTGGCCACATCATCGTTACTAAACTACGATGTATGTCCCGTTCCGCCCTAACAATAAAATTTATATTGTTTATCTCTGACACTCTGTGTTTATTTTGATACAAAAGATAGTGCTTTCTAAATGTTGTTCAACCATAATAACGATCACTTCTTACAATTGGTAACTTTTCGAATTTCGGCAAAATGGCGGCATATACTTGTGATAAACAGTACGGGTTAGCGAGTATCTATAGTCGTACAGAGAGCCGTGAAAATCTCCTGTTTTGTCTTACTACTGATAACTTCTCTATTTTAAAGTGTAAAGAGATTTCCTAAGAATTTAAGTCACACGTAGATGACGACGACGGAAAAGCCGTCACGCACAAATTCAAACACGTATAAATAAATAATGATTTCCAACAACATAAGCATTCTCGAAGTCACTAAATAGTGAGGGGATGAGGATTCTCGGCACGTAGATTGTCCGTCTGAGTCCTCATAAATCTCTTTAACCCATTTGTCATCCCAGAATAGTTCAAAATTTTTTATTCTCGATAGCTAACATCTGCATTTTCCTCAAGGTGTTACAAAAGAGAAAAGAATTCATTCTCAAATGTAATTAGTAATTGGGATCCTTTTTTCATAGTGATTTGGAGATTTGCTCCTATAAGTGGGTGACAGCTTATGTAAAACAGAAAAATTAGTGTAATATTGCTTTGAGATGAGAAAAGGCAGTCAGGTCAGCCTAGACTAGCTTTACGATGAAAAATGCTCTTACATTGTTAGCGCTTGCACTGCATAAACTATAGAATATGAAATTAGGAAGCAAACGTAGGATGTAGCTAATGGTTGTGTACTCGAGCTACAGACTAGGTTTTGGTGGTTAACTTCATTCCAATTACAGCTTCAGCAGCCATAGTGCACAGGAAATATCAGTAGGTAGGCTTCCAGCTTTATAATGAAAGTAACGTCTGCTTCTTTGCATATTCCTTCCTGCCATCGGTTTTCCTGAGTACTTGGGTCACTGGAAACATATTGGTAAAAGCGTCGTTATTTTGAAGATACAGTGATGAACCGGAACGTTTTTTTCACTGTCCAGCACAAGACTAAATGCCCCCTAGTGGCACTGCAGGCACTTGGCGATGTAAGGAAAGTATATAATTGGAGCAATAGCAGACGGGAAATCATTATAACGACGATATTGGCATGCCACCTGACGTGATCTCTGCATAAACTCTAGATGCCACATACACCGAAAACGCACCAAGGACTTGCCGAATCCAAGCCAACCAGGATCGTTGCAGCATTCTGAAGGTGGACCATCACATGATTAAGTAGGTCGCCATTATCTTTCGTCAGTTAGTGCGTATTATATATTCTACCAGCAACATCGTGAGCGCCAAGCACATACCAAGAGTACTGTGATAAATAATATTTCGTATCTTGTGAAGAAAAACAGATGTAACACCACTCACGCCACTGCACTGTACGACTTGATAGGCAGATGCATAGCTATCATAATCTGTATGTTATATTTTTTTCCGAAGGAGGGCCAACGTGTAAAGCGTTTGGTATCAGAATTCTCCGAAAATGTGCTTTTTCGAACTAATTATCCTGCACTTATGAGACTGAATATCAGTACGTATTGTATTTTTAGTGCAAAATCCTACAATAGACGACGAGTAAATGGTCCTAGATAGTGCTATTTTTACATAACTCAAACAAAGATATACGCAGAAAGAAATAAAATTTTGGCTGCTGATGTTTTTGATTTGTAAATTTCCTCTCGGTCTTCCAGGTTTACTGCTTCCGTATTACGCTGGCCTCCATAGAATGAGAGAAGCTGTAAGAAAGGCATTCAGCACCGAAATTCCCTACGAGATACTGCCCACGAGTGGTGCTGTTGACTTGCAAATATATTAATGAATACTTGATGAAACTGCCACGTTGGTTGTATCGGTACATAAAGCTGCAAAGACTATGTCATTCATCCTCAAGCGGACTCTTACATCGTGTGCATCTCTATATCTAGTCTGAAGTTTTTCTATGAATCCGTCTGTATGTAAAATGACGGCATGCAAGTATTTAGGAGCCTTACGAGTTGATGAGGGCGCTTTAGAGAGCAGAGAAGATTCCGGAGCTTCCAGTGTGGTCATCAGTAGCAGCAGGCTGTTGTCCTCACCCTAACATCTCGATCGATTGCCAGTATCAATTTTCTGCTCGTTTGCATGGCGCTGTGTCTAATAATGCTACCGTTTTCTAACCTTCCCTAACTGTAAAACGGTCCCTAGCAGATTTAAATATTCGTGCAATAGTCAGAAACACTATGAACCTAGAATTGGTGGAGCGCAGTTCGTGTGTCTTCCATGATGATAAACCTTATCTCGTAGCGTGAGAAAAAAAATCTGAATAAGAATTGAAGGATTTTTAAAAGGAATATGAATACGAATAAGCGAAAATATCTTCTACAAACTACTCTCTTGTTGATTTCACCATCAGACTCAGTGGTCAGCACAGCAGTATCGTGGACTACAAACTTAAAAATACACTTAAAAACGAACCACGAAGGAATTATCCGTAGATGCAATGTGCTTGTACAGACGAACAAATGATTACAATTTCAGAAAACTTGGACGATTGTTGGCTCACCTCTGCTCCTTATGGAAGAAGTTATTCGGCTTGGCATTGATTGATAGGTTTATTGGATGTCCTCCTGAGGGATATCGTGCAAAATTCTACCCAATTTGCACCTTCAATCGTCAAAAACCACAACTGGTTCGAGAAACTTGCCCATAATGCTCAAACGTTCTCGATTGGTGAGAGATCCGGCGGCTTTGCTGGCAAAGGCAGCGTTTGGCACGCACGAAGACCAGCGATAGAAACTGTCGCCGTGTGCGGGCGGGCATTATCTTGGTGAAATGTAATAAGCCCAGGATTGCTTTCCATCAAGGGATACCAAACACAGCGTAGAATATCGTGGACATACCGCTGTATCGCAAGGTAGCGGCGGATGACAACCAAAGGGATTCTCCTATGAAAAGAAATGGTACACGAGACTATCACTCCCGGTTGTCGGGCCGTATTGTGGGCGACAGTCAGGTTTATCCCCCTGTCCAGGACGTCTCATAAAACGTCTTCGCTAGTTCTCTGGCGTAATTCGAAGGGCGACATAGCAATGAAGACAATTCTACACCAGCCAACGAGATTCCAGATCAAAGACGTGTCTGGAGTCGCCACAGACAGGGGTTGGATACCAACCAAACTATTGGCCACTATACTGCCCGATAACGAGAAGTGATAATCAGGGGTGCCATTTCTTTTCATAGAAGGGCAACTTTGTTCTCATCCGCTGCACAGCGATATGTCGACGATTTTCTACGCCCTGTTTTGTAACCCTTCATGACAAGTCATCCTGGGCTAACGTTCCAGGAAAATAACGACGGGCCGCACACAGCGAGAGTTTCTACCTCTTGTCATTGTGTTTGCCAAACGCTACCTTCGCTAGCAAGGTAGCCAGATCTCCCCCGTATTGACTACGTTTGGAGCGTTATGGACGGCTCTTCGAACAGGCCGGAGTTTGACAATGTTTCACGACATCCAACAACTCTGCCGATCAGTGCCAGACCGATGAACTGCTTGCATAAGGACCAGAGATGGACCAACGGGTTACTGATCTGCTCAATCTGTGAAGTTCTTTCTCATGAATAAATCATCTAATTTGTCTAAAACTTTGATCATTTGTTTTTCTATACATGTGCATTTCCGTCCCATTCGGATAATTCCTTCATTGTGCATAGTTTCTTTTGGATCTAAAGTCCAGCCATTACGGAACCCCTGTTTTCTATACTCCCCGCATCAGAACTTCGTACCAGATCCTCAGCGTCATTCAACGACCGTCACTCTTTGCATATCTTTTGAACCTAACGACATGGAATCAATCTTATGTAGCTAAAGAATTCAATCATTGAAAAACTTTCATTTCTTTTCGACTTTATGCCTAGAAACGATAAACAAATGTACATTGTAGGCGAGATAGAGTCTTTACCGATACGTTCTGTGTCGTCTCCATTTCGCTGTATCTGACCTGTGTTATTCCTAGAAAACGTGAATTTCTTTAAAAAGTATTTAAATGCTGTAAGTCATCACCTGTTTAAAATAACGTCTTCTCTCTGTCCGGCAGCAAGCTAGTACTTCTTTCTCTTTGGCCACACTGTACATGCTTGTCTCATCCCTATTCAGTCAACGTTTCCTCCAGATTAGATTCCTTTTGCACTGCGGTCATGTATTTCTTTTACGTATCATTGCTCACGTTCAGAAAATTGTTACAAGGAAATTCCCTTACTCCGTGCAAACGAGATTGATATTTCTGAGCTACCTTGTGTTCATTACTGTATCTGTTGTTATTATTAGTATTATGATTATGTACTAATTACCTATTATGCATATTGTAATGATTAAGACATCCATATTGTTGTCCAGTATCATTATGAACTTACAAAAGATATCAGTTTAGATGTAAGAGAAGACCTGAAGGCCCTAATCTTACCAAGTGAAATAAACATGTGGATAGTAAATATCTTGTGACTCTACATGGCATCTTGAAATACTAGGTAGTATGTAAGATATTATAAAAGAATGCGAGTGGCGTGTTATAGTCACGCAAGTACGGAATGACGTACATTCCTGTTACTCCACAAGTGTTTCCATATGCCAATACTAGTAGCCGACATTTTCCCCTCAGCGTTAAGTTATAGTCAGAAAATGAATGATGCGCACGTACAGTGCAAAATTAAGGTTTCGTTAACACACTGTTAGGCAAATATGAAGGTGAGTTTTATATAAATTGCAACAACTCAGCACGTGCCATTGTGGTCGCTCGCTGTTCTTGCGCGAGAAAGCGTTAGGATCGTTCAGAGAAGCCACTAATTAGAGCCGCGTGCTGGACAAATTAAAACGAACTTTGAACTCGTGACACACTTCCCGCTTACGCCGCTCATCTCGATGACTGGCCTTGAATATCTGTCTACATTGTTGCTACGAGCGTACATAGATGTCCTATATCCCAATATTTATACGCCTAAATGACCCAGTGGCTAAGAAACTGCCCAAGCATTCGAGATTAGTGGGTTTCAAATCCCATTCAATCCACATAGACATCGATTTTTTTGTAACTGCATTACAGTGCTCAAAGCTATATTAAACAGGTCTTTCAAATGTCCATAATCGATTTCTTGTTGGTTCTGGTATAATCAGTGGTTGTTACCAGGCACTAGTGACTTCGTCGTCGGCGGGACGTTATTATTCCCCCTTCCTTCAAATCTGGTGCATTTCGAAAACGTTACAACTACAACATTTAGGTTTTAAGTGCCGTGACGCAATACAGGATGGTACGCGCGCAGGTATGGCGGCTTACGTCATCCGTCACAGTTCTGACTACATACTGGCATGCTCTTGCACTTTCGGTACAGGAGGGCCCTTTTGTAGCTGGTTGGCTTGCGCTACGTCCATCAAAATTGTTCATACTGTGGAGCTAAAAGCGGAAGTATTATGACAGAAATAGTTCACATGTACTTCATATTTCTCGTCCTTAATGGTAAATGACACTTTATGACATTCATTTTCGTAGTTTGCCTTTTGTGATGAGTATTTATTTCCTTCCAGCAATCATATTTTATTATGCTGTTCTTTACTTAACCCTTACTTATACCATTTGGTTGACTGTACCAAAAACATCCTACATACGCCTCAGACGAAAGACTACAAGTTTCATGGTGTGAAACAGAAAATGTTGTATGGCATTTCAACGGATCTTCACATTGGTGGATATTCCAGTCTCCCTGTAACTAACCCACAGAATGCTTTGAAACATCATTTACGCATCTTACAGACTTATCGCTTTAGCAGCATGTACTGTACTTAGCATACAGCTTATAAATTGTCCTATTTATTTTTTGCATTACAGAGGAAGAGGATGAAATATGTAAGTTCAGGAGGAAGCTTCGATTAAAATTTTTTTGCTAGCTGATGACCCTTAGTAATTTATGTGCCGGAAGAATTTAATTATGCGCTGATATTGTCATAAAAATCACCGCATTCTTTAGATAACATAGTCTAATAGGTATATTTTTTTCTTCTCATTTTAACCCTTTTAAGAGCCATACGCTGATACTGTGGTTGAGAACCTACAATCTTGCTAATTCTGAAATAAAATGTAATTTTACAGCAAAGAGTGGACAGTTGTGAAATTATCTTGTAGATTATATCCGAGCGACTGTTCAGAACTCGAACCTGAACATCTGCGTTTAGTGAGATTATTCGTTTCATGTTCTATGTCTTCTTTTATAATGCACAAGTTCTTCAACGTTCCTCTTTTAGCGCGATTTACACTTCAGAAACGTGCAGATTCGAATCAGAATCTTGTAGCAGTAGGACGTGTGCATTACACAGCACTGAAGAGAGACAGAAAAACAATACATGATCATAATTATAGCGTAGTATAAATTCATACCTAACAGATAACATAATCGTTATGAGACTTACATGTATGTGCAGAGTATTATTTTTCATTCCTTCTAGCAGACTTCCTCAACACATATACCAGGGTTCTGCTTGTTAACAATTACTACTTGCAAATAATTGTGAAATGTTCGTGGTTGGTATATAAATATTATAAGAAGAAATTCAGCTTGGATCGAGAAGCTGAAGTGTTGAAAATATCAACCAAAAAGCGAACGGTGCATAGGTAAACTCAAAATGCATATAGTCGCTACATTTCATGCTCACTTAATTGTAGAAAACTTTTTTCTGTATATGCTATAGAGCACCACCGTCTATGGTCTTCAGTACTGTTGTTCAGGTGAATACTATGACATGTCACGCATTTTCTTCACAACATTAATTTTACTGAGAAACATTTATTTTTCTAGTATTCTGAATAATATAGAACTGGGTGGCATGAATAGGAGAATTATTAAAAAAATTGTTTATGTCCTTGTTATTACGTGGGTGCATGATATTGGTGGTACACTAGAGAAAAATGCATTTTATTTCTAAAACATTTAACATGACTCATATTTCGAAAATTCAATGTGAAAATTTTCTGTTACCCATCTATGATTCATTATAAACTATAATCCGTCATAGATGAATGTTATGCAGCAACATGAAGCAAAGCAGATTTTGGTAGAAGTATCCGTTGATGACGAGGTCATTAGAGATTGAGAATATGCTTGGTTTTGGGAGCAATATCAAAAACGTCCTTTTCATGAAAACCATCTCATGTTCTACCTTAAACGATTCAGACAAACTACGGAAAATCTAAATGTGGACTGTTTGCCGGGGAACACAGCCGAAATCCTCCCTAATGCGAGTTCAGTGTGCCATATCATTAGATTCAATAAACTGATTACTCAGTTGCTTTTACGGTGATTTCATGTACATATTCTATCATAATAAATAGAGTTTAACTGCTTATGTAGCAGAGTAAATTAGTAAATAAATATTTAAGAGCTGTGGAAGATAGATAAAGTTATTAACCGACGAAGTGCCACTGGATAATATTGTTTTAAATGATGCGATATGCGTGCATAGATGTGAATCAGAACCTAAAGAAGAAAGTATGAAACCAGGACCAATATTTACAATTAACAAGCGACGAAGCTGAGTTGATAGTGGGCACTGGGAACTGAATATTCACAGTTTTTGGGTCGTCACATAATGATTCACGTTGGTCACAGAGACAGTGTAAAGACTGCGAATGCAGTTTCGTGTTGGAAGAACGTTAATGATACCTAACGAAGAGATTTTAACTGAAGATATATTTTTTTGCTAGAATTGGACAAAATATGTCTTCTTCTCTCCGGATAATGGGAAACATAGTTCTCAGAACGATCATAACAAATTTGGTGTTTGTAATACAAAATAAGGTACCATCGAGACGAGAAAAGCCTCATTAGAATTTACTGTATATGGCGGCGCTCTAAAAGTTAGGCAATTGTCTTTCTGGTGTTCCGTCGCAAAGAAACGTCCTGTGTAATACAAAAGAACTCATTTCGGAAAGCGTGTAGGCGCACATTTTCTCAAAACCATCAGAAGAACATACGATTGAAAATAATAAAACCATGTCTGAAGCTTTGTAAACACAAATATTAAATCAAATTTCGTCGTAATCTCTCGTTAAATGGAATAAAGAACCACAGAATTTCTTCTTTGAATAATAAGAACTTGCAGAACGACTGAGCCTGATGAGACATAGTCTCGCATACTGCTCTTCTTGACGACCAGTAAATTGGCGACAGAAGAAGATTTCGTGGAGTTAACTCTATGGCGGGAGTCTAAAGAAATGTCTCGGCAAAAGCAATATCACTTTCCATGCCCCGTGGGCGATCGATGGTGCTGTTGAAGCAATGAAAAGGGGCTTGTTAGCTTGCTAAACCTGTGGCGGTGAAAAATGGGGACGGCTCTGCTCTTTCACACCGCGCTGGCTATTCTTGTGTTAACAGCACCAGTCTCCAAGAATTTCTATCACATAAAGTCTGGGCATCCTTAGGAGGTTTATTTACGCATTTCACATTTCAGACGTTCGCTTCCGTACGTAGTAAAAATTACTAAAATCGAAAACTTCGTTCTTGTTCACAATATATCATGATCGTAAGAATATGTATACAGGTTTATTTTATATTTAATGATGGCGTGCGTGCACACAAAACAGTGTAATATTGTCGTTTCAATATTACTTTTCGTTCACCTATACAGTTGTAAAAGTATATCACTCTGAAACTATTTTAAGAGTTAATTTTGAAACTAGAATGTGACTCAGCTCAGAAGGAAATTTTCACAGTCCAGTCATATTAATGTGACCACCGCCTACGCTCGACGTCATCGTGTAACAACAACTCAAAGACGGTGGGGGATGCATTAGCAATGAAGGGTATATAACCGTGTCGGGGATACGCGGGAAACAGTACAGTCGTTGTCCTAATGCGTAAATGGAGCGATTAGGGGTGGAAGCATTTACGAAAAGGTTAAGTTCGTAAATCCTGTGTGTGCCGCCACGGTTGAAGCATACAGTGAGTGGCAATATGACGCTATAGAAAACCGGCGCCAAGGTTACTGAGGTGCACCATAGACCACAGATGACAGGAGTGACGACGGCTGCGGAGATGTGCTCCGGCCAACAAATGTGCCAACTGTTGAGCACCTGTCCGCCCAGGTGAACCAAGGGGTTACCAGCAGCGACCCCTCAATGACCGTTCAGCGAATGTATCGGTCTAATCAACAGGCGCCTGGTTCATGCACCTATACTGACTGTTGTTCGTCAGAGACGAAGTCTGGAGTTTGCACGCCAGTACGTCAGCTGGACGTCCATTGAGTGTCGACAGGTGACCTTTTCAGATGAGTCACGTTATATGATCCATCTCACAGACTGTTGTTTACATATGGCGCGCGAAACGTCTGCAGGCAAACACCCTTGAACAATCGTCAGAAGGGTCCAGACCGAAGGGCATTCCCTGGGTGATCTCGTCATTCTGCAATGCACATTGTATCAACTCAAGTATACATTTATCCTTTGAGATCATGTCAGTCTCTACAAGCACTTTGTTTTTCCTCGGCACGATGACATCCACCAGCAGGACAAAGCAACGTGCCACACAGCCAGTACTGTACATGCACGGTTCGAAGAGCACCAGGATGCGTTTACTGTAGTCACCTGGCCAGCAAACTCTTTGAATTTATATCCAATCGAGAGGCTGTTTGAGCCATGGCTCTCATCAAGCGATAAGCCTAGCTCAACTCGCCACTGCGCTGGAGTCGACATGGTTCCACATTCCCGTCTGTAGCTGCCAGAACCTCAGCGACTGTCTTACCTGAACGTTTCGCAACGGTCCGCGCCGCGCTGCAAAAGGTGGGCATGCAGGCCTTGGCAAGTTGTCACGTTAATGTGACTCGACAGTGTATTTTCTTTTTTTTTTTTTTTTGAGCACTATGGGACTTAACTGCTGTGGTCATTACTCCCCTAGAACTTAGAACTACCTAAACCTAACTAACCTAAGGACATCACACACATCCATGCCCGTGGCAGGATTCGAACCTGCGACCGTAGCGGTCACGCGGTTCCAAACTGTAGCGCCTAGAACTGCACGGCCACTCCGGCCGGCCGACGACAGTGTATTTGTGTAACCTCAGTCTGAGACATATATTGTGCAGCACAATGTAATATAAAAGGACGGTCAGTATGTGTCCATAAGTTGTATTCCTAGCTTGTGTAAAATTCATGTCACCTATCATAAACACAGATGAAGAATAAGAGCTCATTTCATGAATATCTGTCAGCAGTAGTGAGTGGAGGAAGCAGAGTAATATTTCAGCGAATTAGCATTGACGAGTACATTGTTAAAAGAAAGTAAAACAAATGTCTATGTGCGGTCATTTCTAAACCTAAATTACATTGCGAATTAAAAATGATATGAATCTATCAACAGCAATTATACATATTGCGATACATATATATTCGCAAGATAATGTTGCACGTGTAATACGGTGACTCTTATGTAAAATAGTACAGTCTGTTTCTAAATTTAATAAAACTGCAGTTTAATTTGTAATTAGTATGTACGTGGTATCATGCAGTCACAGTACGAATATGGGACGCCAGATAATTTACTATGGTTGATCTTGGTACAGCAGGATAGAATGTGGTGCACTATGAAATCACTGGACACGAACTGGAATAAGCTGGCTGGCTGATGTTTTTTATATGTCTTGTTCCTCGTTCTGAACGAATACTTGAACGGTTCCTGCAAGTGAGTTACTACGTACTGCATCCGCGTTCCTATACGCCTGACATACTTCCCCAGAAATTACAATTTTGTCTGTCAACTGGTCGATTAATACCTTATATCACCAAGAAGTATTATAAATGTAGTCGTACTAATAATATTGTCCAGACTTACTTTCAGAATATATGATGCTGATAGACTTTTATGTGCATTGTGGTCTTCAGGTGCCTGTGTCATTTCCTATCTCTTGGAATCCACCAAAA
Organism: Schistocerca americana; assembly: GCF_021461395.2. NCBI lineage: Eukaryota > Metazoa > Arthropoda > Insecta > Orthoptera > Acrididae > Schistocerca > Schistocerca americana. Next base: position 972,482,176 of record NC_060130.1, on the reverse strand, counting down.
ATCTTCCGTCAACCATCGATCCTGCATGTGCTGACCACCTCCATTTCAATTACGCTTCCACTTCAATTTGTGCCGACATCGATTTGATTACTTCCGTCTCTACTCCTAATTCTCATCTTGCACTTTTCTATTGCGTGCCGAGAAACTTATTTTCGGATGTTAAACTCTTATAAGTCAAAGTTAGTATATGGTCGACAGATCAGGTTTACGCTTTCTTTATTTAACTCTGCAGTGACGTAGATTTTGTGAACACTCCAGACAATCTTTAGTCTTTTGTTTGGATATTTTCCTGAGCATCTAGCTGTTGTCTTCAGTAGTCCTCAAATTTATAGTCTATTCAACTTGTTTTATCACATTACTGTTAAGATTTACAACTATTATATCGATGTGTCGTTCATACAATATTTTTATCTTAAAATGATTGACTTTCTGGCCCAGTTTAAGACTTTATTATGACGTTCTCTAATAAGTTAGGGACTATCACTACTCTCAATAAAATTCCGAAGCTCTTTACGCTGTGTAAACTTTCTGCATAAGCATTCCTTTTGGAAATACATTTAGTACAGTGATTAAACCTTTCTATCTATGGGGAAAGAAATACGTATCTACTTTATTCTGAACTATATATTGCTCACAGCTAAACATGTTTACTGTCATTATACCTTCAAGAGTACCGACAATTCGATGCTTAGATTTACTCGAGATGATAAAGGGCGAACATTTGCTATGAATGCTACCAACCAACGAAATTCTGTTGGATCGTACGACACAGTGATGTCATGCAGTTAAACAGCTTCGTAAGATGAACGCCTTAAGTAGTGACAGCGAGTTTATTCCTAGAATTCAAGTTGACATAGGAAATATTTACTATGCTCGTTGATATGAATAATATGAGCTACAACATACTATGGCGCGTGAGGCGTCTGTGTACTCAAATGTTCCATCTACAAAGAACGCGACTACAAAGGTCTCAAATACTGCTATGACTCCTAATTCAGATGTGCCGAAGCCAACTGAGTGTCTGTGGGACAACAGGAAATGGTCTGTACATTCTGCAAACAAATCGCCTCTCGGAGTTGATTTAGGACAATCAAGTTTCAGTTGCTGACCTTTGTCTGCACAACACCACATACATCAGGAAATCTTGTTTTATTAGAATTTTTCCATCCATTCGATGACGAAAACTTGACAAGGGGGACGAATTCTTCATACTGGACTACTAAAACCTCTCACACCTGTTTTAACGAAATCAGTAAAATCATTACACGTTTCTCATGGTGTAATTTTCACTCTGTCTGGTAGCCTAAATTAGGTTTCTAATTTGTAATATCTTTACATTCTTGCTAATTACAACTATTTAAATCACAGTATACATTTTTAAGTTTCAAACATTCTGAAGTACGGGCGGTAGAGGTATACTACCAGCACCTTCGTTGATTGTAACGATTAAAGAGATGAGTTAAGTGTATACACAAGGAGCTACTGTGGGCTAAGTAATATTTTCCATCTCAGGAAACAATTTCCACTTTCGTGTGGGGTCCCATTCCTTTCGAAGCTAATGTATTCCACTGCCAGCGACACTACGCTGGAGCTACTTACCGGAGAACGTTAGTTGTAAGAATCTCCTCAGTTTGTCTTTGTTCACGTTCCGAGACCTGAGTGATGAAACCTTTCCTTATTACTTTGCGGTGCCGCTTATGAATCTCATTAAGAGCTTATTCCACTACTCTTGACAAATTCCACGGACAATCGGTTTATATCGAGATGTGCCGATGGTATAAAGCGATCCCGCACTAAATGGATGGAATTACCACTTTATTTTGAACGAAGATATAACTTGCTGATGTTTGAGTACCCTACAAGCACTTTCTCTCTCCAAATTGTTATGCGTGAAATCAGCTGGTTGCTCAAGTTATAATACGAATATACAGAAACTCACACATATTATATATAACTTCCATAACTCATAGCCCACAGTAAGAGTTAAAAACAGAAACTGACAATAAGGAAGTCCCTCTGTGGTATCATATGTTGTTTGACAATATGTAAACCATTTTCGTGACTTTGTTTTTGGACGTCTGTTTTGAACGTGTATTGTGAACTCTGAATTGTGTAAGTGATGTTAGTATATATTCGGGAAGCCGTAAGTCAAACATATTCCGATTTCACAGTTAACTATATACAGAGACCTATCATTAATTACAAAATATCACGATTTTGTATAATAGTAATGATGCTGTCAACGTAAGGGAAATATTACGTACACAGATCATAATACACGAAAAAAGAACTTGAGAATGAGAATCAGTTTCCGAAATGCGTCGGCAACAAATAATTAAAAGAAAATTCGAATTAGCAGTAGCAAAACTTATTTTCTAGCAAAGCCAATAATAAGATTGTCTTTGTCTGTCAATTTTTTTCCAATATTTGGTTTCTCTGTGAACGATGCGACACGAGAGAGCAGATGTACTCAGCTCCATCCCGTACGCATGTTGTCGGTTAGAATGAGTAGCAGCATCGGGATTCTGAGTAAATTGAGTGCTTTATTATGTTTTCGTTGACAAGTGTGGATGATGGACTGGTATACTCAATTTTCTGTCCCTTTGTTTTTCTCCCATTCTCTCTAAGCTGGGATCTCGACTACTCTGCACTGCGATTCAGTGATTTCGTATGTCATTTACAACGGCCGCAGTAAGAAGTGCATTTCCTTTTAAGGTAAGGAAGTGAACAGTTTTTCCGAGTTCCAGTCAGATAAGTATTTCCAATGAGCCCAAGCTAGTTCTTCAAGAGCTCTGAGCGTACGATCACAACGTGATCACTGTACCGTGTCTGAATGAGTGGTTTCTGCATCTGAAAATTTACTCGTGACAGGAAGTGACACTACCACCCTTGGAGGACGGGTGATTGTCGTTCATATAGAACTCCCGTCACTGGATCAGTGACTAGTCAACGTGGGTTGCCCAGAAGGTAATGCACCGCACTTTTTTTCTTGGTCGAAAAGAATGCTACGATTGCGAAGCGTTAAGTATGTATTATTTGAAATATCATGAGCGAGAGCGCTAAGCTTTCGTCACTTCCGAGAGATAGCGCAGCTGCAGGAAAATTTCAAAGTGACGTCTGTAGGCGATGTACATTACAAGCAACGCGTCGTCATTGAATTTCTCACTGCAGAGAAGGAAACTGTGAGGAATATTCAGAAACGCTTGTGCAAAGTCTGTGCAGCACCAGCTGTCGACATAAGTACAGTTAGTCGTTGGGCACGGAGGGTGAGGTCATCAGAAGGCGTCACACCTGACATGTTGCAGAGAGCGGATGTTGTCATTCGCCATTAAAGGATGCCATTCGTATATGACATTTTGAGGACGATGAGGAGGTGATTCACACAGTGAAGCACTGGCTCCGCCACCAGGACAAGGATTAGTACCGACAGGGCATACACGCCCTTGTTTCGAGCTGGAGGAAGGCCATAAAACGGGATGAAGATTACGTGGAAAAAATGAATGTGTGTGTAACTCTCGTTATGTTTAATACAGAATTGTTGACAAAATTGCCGGTCATTATTTTCTGGGCAACTTTCGTATTTCGCTGAGGTCTGCGTACTATGTGCGACAGCCTGTTGCGGCTCTTGTCACGAGCCTACTGTAGACAACGTTAACTACAGTGGAAGCGACAGGGGTTTTGTTCAGACAGATGCACTATCAGTTGAGTTATCAAACGGTGAGATGTGAACTTTCTATAGTCTACACTAGCCCTGCGATCTGACAGCTATGCAACGACAGCAATCTCGTGAATGGCATGTGCAATGTGCGGTTCTGACTACTCCAAACCACGACCGCCTGCGATCATGGTAGCTATCTTGGATGAGATCTCACAATATTTCGGAGTGGCACAGCGGTTTCACCCCTGACTTATGGTGTAGCGAGCCATCGTATAACGTCTGGTAGTGATTGAGGGAACTCTGTCGGGACAACGGCGCGTCATGGACATTCAACGCCTTCATATGTTACCTGTTATCCGACAGAATTGTGGTGCCACTTTGCAAAAGCACCACAGAGGTCACCTGTCTCTATCAACTATCTACCTCGTCCCAGTCCCAGTACTCAGGATACAAGGAACATTTACAACAGTCGTGCGCCTGCTTGCCCCAGAAGAGGATCTCCATGACATCCCTCCCAATCGAATCAGTGCATGCAATCACGCCGGAGGTGGTGGAACGCTATGCTGATACGTGGGCTCACACTGCCAAACACTGAACTAAAACATCACATATCCTCTCGATATGTCACGTTTCATTTCCTTCAACTCTCCGTTTCTGGTGGCTTCAATTTTTTTGTCAGGAATGGTATATTTTCTTATGATACTTCAACCCTTGATCACTCAGTCAAATTTAAAATTGCTGAATTATGGAAAAATTAAGTGTTCCCTTAAATCAAGTATCTTTGCTATCATTAGCGCAGTTCGCTGTGTTTTTATATTTTGTTTCGTCCAAAATATTAATTATCCATTATTTCCGTTGTGGAAGAGACTGTCTATCATATTTAGTACGTTTTCTTGGAATGGTTTTCATGGCATATCGTTAGGTGGCCTCACAAAATCATGCGTGTATACAGCAATTATAAACAAGAGGCAGATTCAGTGCTTCTTGTTTGTCCGTTTAAAGTTGGGACAATTTCATTCTTGCCACATCTTCTGAAAAACCGCTTGAGACGTGATACGATAACGGGTTACATGTTCCTGTAGAATCCTCTTAAAAGATAATTGTAGCGCAGGTTGCGTGAAAGTCAGCGGCGAAGTTCATAAGCCTCTTTAGAGCTGCTAGAACTTCCATGCTAGGAACACGTTAGCGGGAGAGACGCAGAGAGGTCGTTGCGACACACACAGGGCCGGCCTCCTGCACGTCGTTTGACACGAATGGAGAAGGACGCTGGACGTGCTCTTGTTTGACACAATCAGCCTAGTATATAATATTTTTGTCTGGTCTGTAGCCGGATCAGATCATCTTGATACAGATGGATCGCTGAGCTAATGAGCGAAGACGATTACATGATGCGGCTGAACGCCTCAGAAAAATATTGCCGGCTAATACGCTGAGGACGATTACCTAGTCACAGCCCACTAAATAATTTATAGAAAGAATGAAAGTACAATTAAGGATCGCCAGAAGAGATTTTTATTCCTTACTCCTTTCTAGTATGGGTCACATGTCGCCATTTAAAAGGGATAAAATGGACATTAAATACGAACAGTTGGGAAAGACCGGCATCCACTAAAGGAGCTATCAAATAGTTTTTCACGAAACCATTTTTATATTTATCTTCAGGTTTGAAGTTTTGAACAGATCTCTGAATACGATCTGCACCAAAAAAAAAGATACCCAAATGGAAAGGAAGAAATTCGTGAATGAAATAAGTATTAAGCAATAAATCACCGTAAGAAATCAGCATGTAAAATACACATACAGGTAAGATTTACAAACACGCACACACACACACACACACACACGCACACACGCACTCGCAGTCACTCGAGCTCATGTGCACAAAATCTACACAAACGTTTATTTATGAAGCCCAGTGCGATCAACTACCGGTATCTCATGATCCTTATTCGATCATTTTCAGTGAATCTAATCTACTCTGTAATTAAATTTTTCTTCCGGAGCTAGTGATGTTTTACGGAGATCGCAAACCCCTGGTGTTAGCAATGCTTATGTAACAAACGTTTAAAAATGGCAGTAATCCATAGCTACTACAACTAATATTTTGAGTATTATGCGGTCGGTAGAGTACTGTCACGTTTTAATAACCAAACTGAGAAATATGCATTTAACCAGTTAGTTGTCAGCAGTCAGTGTTAAAAGTGGACGTGTGGCCGCTGTGTGTCAACGTTGTTGTGTCACAAACAGCAACATTTGTAAATCAAGTTTTCAAGAAGTTCTCCAGAACATTTTGGAGAAGAGAAAAGTTGGTGCGAAGTTAGTCCTATATATCTTGACTTCAAAACAGAGACAACTATGCGTGGACACGTGCGGCTACTAGATTTAAATTCAAAAGGCGAGCAATTCTTTATTAGAAAAATTCATCACCGTTGACGAAACTTGGTGTTGTCATTACACACGTACCACGAACAACAAAGTGTAGAAATTCACATCAGTGGTCAACGCTTTCACGACATAACCAACATTGAAGCCAGTATGGATGCGCTATTTGCACATCACAAAGAAGAACTTTTCTGACAGTTGGACTGGTTGTATTAACGTTCTGTACGTTGTTCTCCAGTTATGGGAGAGTATGTAGAACACCTGAAGCATTAATACCACCATCTTACCTTTTCTCTATTTCTCATTAATCAAGTGTCGGAACATTTTGGATTGACGCGGTATGTCGATAGATGAGCTGCCCACGATCCACGGGGATGGCTACAAGACGCTCAAAGGCGGCACAAGCACGCTCATGTTCGTGGAGTGTTTTTCAAATCGATTATGGAGCGATTAGATGCAGCATTGTCTTTCGGAGGACACAGGTCACCTGAGGTTACTGTAAGCATCAAGCTGTGAAGATGAAGGGACAGAAGGTTCATGTTTCCTCCACCGGCGAGACACGCTGTCTGTTATGTGAATATCATCCATGAGAGGAAACCTTCACTACATCCGTTACCATGCTGCAGGGTATCATTATTGGTAATGGTAAAGTTAAGAACTCCACCACAGAACACTGATGGACCATGCAGGACGACTTGAGTACCTACGTAGTTAGATGTACAGGGAGATTCAAAAAGAATACCACAACTTTAAAAATGTGTATTTAATGAAAGAAACATAATATAACCTTCTGTTATACATCATTACAAAGAGTATTTAAAAAGGTTTTTTTTTCACTCAAAAACAAGTTCAGAGATGTTCAATATGGCCCCCTCCAGACACTCGAGCAATATCAACCCGATACTCCAACTCGTTCCACACTCTCTGTAGCATATCAGGCGTAACAGTTTGGATAGCTGCTGTTATTTCTCGTTTCAAATCATCAATGGTGGCTGGGAGAGGTGGCCGAAACACCATATCCTTAACATACCCCCATAAGAAGAAATCTCAGGGGGTAAGATCAGGGCTTCTTGGAGGCCAGTGATGAAGTGCTCTGTCACGGGCTGCCTGGCGGCCGATCCATCGCCTCGGGTAGTTGACGTTCAGGTAGTTACGGACAGATAAGTGCCAATGTGGTGGCGCTCCATCCTGCTGAATTGTTGTGCTTCTTGTTCGAGCTGAGGGAACAGCTGGATACTGTAGTCCAGCTACAGTAGCACCTTAGAAGAAAAAGGGACCAAAAACTTCATTAGCTGAAATGGCACAGAAAACGTTCACCTTAGGCGAGTCACGTTCATACTTAGTTGTTTCCCGCGGATTCTCAGTGCCCCATATACAGACATTGTGACGGTTGACTTTCCCGTTAGTGTAGAAAGTTGCTTCATCACTAAACACAATCTTTGAAACGAAAGATTCATCTGTTTCCATTTGAGCAAGGATAAAATCACAGAAATCGATTCTTTTAATCTTATCAGCTGCAGACAGTGCTTGAACCAATTTCAGACGATAAGGTTTCATAACTAACCTTTTTCGTAGGACTCTCCATACAGTTGATTGTGGAATTTGCAGCTCTCTGCTAGCTCTGCGAGTCGATTTTCCTGGGCTGCGAACAAATGCTTGATGGATGCGTGCTACATTTTCATCACTCGTTCTCGGCCGTCCAGAACTTTTCCCTTTGCACAAACACCCATTCTCTGTAAACTGTTTATACCAACGTTTAATACACCACTTATCAGGAGGTTTAACACCATTCTTCGTTCGAAATGCACGCTGAACAACTGTCGTCGATTCACTTCTGCCGTACTCAATAACACAAAAAGCTTTTTGTTGAGCGGTCGCCATCTTAGCATCAACTGACGCTGACGCCTAGTCAACAGCGCCTCAAGCGAACAAATGTACAACTAAATGAAACTTTATAGCTCCCTTAATTCGCCGACAGATAGTGCTTAGCTCTGCCTTTTGTCGTTGCAGAGTTTTAAATTCCTAAAGTTGTGGTATTCTTTTTGAATCACCCTGTATTAATAGCAATATTGTCTGTTGCTTTATACACTGTAGGGCGGGTACGCGTTTTGCTCCTGTTATATCGTGGCATCTTATGTGTGAGCGGTCCAATGCTGTTTATGAGCGATGTTCTGTTGGTAAGGAGAATGCATTGTCAGGTATGGGTGTCCTAGACGTTTCGCGTAAGACGAACCATCAGTTCGCAAGAGCCATCTCAATGACAGGAGCTTCCAAATGTGGCACTGCTGCGCCGATTCTGAGCTCTTTGTACTGTAAGCAGAGCTTCGTGACGGGAGTGGGGTTCAGAGGATTGTGGCATGTCAGCCCCACAACAAGGTGCTGGTGCTGGCAGTTCACAAGTTACTTTTGTACAGAGTTGAACTAGCGAGCCGTTCCATGCACTGCGGCCCATCTGTCTGAAACTAAAAGGCGTAATAGATGACGCCGAATCTTATCATAAACTGGCAGCGAGGGTTTACCCCTTAACTGGGCACTCACGATACATCGTTGACACAGCAGTGCTTGAAAAGCCCGTTGCCTGCATAATCTCAGTGCGTCCAATACGTCGAGCCCAATGGTCAGCTAGAAGTCTACTATGAAATGTCTGATCCATCATGTGCTGTCACGCCGAAGGCAGATGCAAGAACGTGAACACACCGAATTCTTTCACTAGCGGTCTCTCTCCAACATCGAAAATGCTTATAATTTCTCATGAGTATAAGTTTATGAGAATACATTGCAACGCTGTGCAAATGCGAGTCACAATTCAAATAAAAAATACAGTAAATGGATACTCTGAGAAGCAGATTCGTCGAGCTATGGAGTGTGGGCCATCACCGGAAGTGTATGGAGGTGAGCATAGATCGGTGGCCTCCATTCTTTGTGCTGGGTCACACCGTTTAAGGGTGGAAAAATTTTAAAGAAATTTAACATCAGATGTGTGTTCCATTACCCTTCCAAGATTAGGGCACTACTCGGATCTGTGAAAGATAACTTGGGGCTTAGGAAGCCCAGTATATACAAAATTTCGTGTCAGTGTGAAGGCTTACAGCGGCCGTTCGATTCCCACAGATCATGACAGGTGCGTGGAATATCGCCGTCATACGAGGCTACAACAGCAGGAAAAATCGGCGGTAGCTGAACATTGCTTAAACGAGGGACACGGTATGAAATTTGATGAAACTGTGATACTTGCCAACACTTCCGGTTTTTGGAACAGTGCCTAAAAAGAGGCAACTGAAATTAGCTAGGCTGGTAACTTAATTAACGAGACAATGGGTTTCCTTCTAGCAGGAGGTGGAATCCTGTACTATCCCGCATCAAAACAGCTGTGTTTGTATTACTACAAAAATATCTGAGGGCGTGCTGGAAGCAGTTCACTAGAACTCGGGAATGTTTCATGCCCTTCCTCCTCTCTTGGTTTTTCTTTATTTACGTGATTCAAGTAACTAAGCGGAGGTAACTGTTCATCGAATTTCTCTTCCGCAATTACAGGTTCTCAGAGCCGAAATCATGAACGATCAGCTGAGTGGGCCAGTTCAGTCACAGCACAATTTACAAAAACGTTGCTTTCATGAAAATGACATTTTTAATTTAACTAGTTGTTCAAACAGAATAAGTAGTGTAAAATAATATCTCCTAGCCCCATGCAAATTTCTAAAACTATACAGATAGTCCCGAAAATCGGTGCTTGTAAATTCCTAACAGCTATGAGAATACTTGAAAATTTTATAACGAAACACGTGCAACGTGCAATGCTACCTGTGCCCCACGTTTTTCGTTACATAACTAAGATGTACTATCATAGGTATTAAAAATTTACAAGTACAAATTTTCAGAACTATCAGTATGGAGCGAGAAATATGTGTGGGACTGTGAGAGGTAATTTTATACTCTTTAGTCCAATTTAAAAATGTGTCACATTAAAAATTTAATTTTATGTAAATAATTATTTTGTGTGTGTGTGAGTGTGTTTGTGCGAGTGTGAGTGTGTGTGTGTGTGTGTGTGTGTGTGTGTGTGTGTGTGTGTGTGTGTTTGTTTGTGTGTGTGTGTGTGTGTGTGTGTGTGTGTGTGTGTGTGTGTGTGTGTGTGTGTATGTGTGTGTGAAATTTCTCAATGGATGTTAAATATTTTGATGAGATTTGAGAGAATTAAATAGTTATATACATATCTGTAAATACCAGTCTTTTACTCCAGCTTCATCCATGAATGCATTCGTCACATATATTGCACACATCTCCTCCTTCTCGCGTTCTACTCATCTCTCCGCCACCCACCCGCCCTTTTCCCAAAACATCCACACTGGGCCACATGTATACCCCAGAGCGATACTAACCGCGCAGCGCAGTGGTCTTGCAGGGCAGTTGAGATGCCTGTTGGTACCATGCTTTTTCTCCCCTACCTTCATCCTTGCCGAACAGACCGACAAGAAAGAACGTTGATATTGCATTGTTATCCAGTTCTGAGCTATGTTGAAAATTACAAGTCTCAAGCTCATCTAAAATTATTTTAAAATCAGTTGCAAAATTTGTACCAAACGGACAGACAAGACAGCGACTTAATGGGAAGATGTTAATAGTGGACTATCTACCTACAGCACATCAACCGACCGAGTCTGACGGACCATTATCCCAAACTGTGAGCAATATCGGAGATGGAGTCTTTGTTACGCTACTGTAAGAAATGCACTCGAAGCCACTTTCAGTCCCCACTTACTACAGAGCTGTAGTAAGTGGCAACAGACAAATAGAAATAGAAAATCTATCTTAGAAAACTGTGTTGCCCCTAACAAGACTGTTAAAGAAGGTTATTCACACCATCTTTTATTCTGTGATATTACATCATACGATATATTGGTTAGCATAGCTTATGTACAATAGGTCCTAGTCTACAATCAACATAAACAGAAAATTTTCTGTAAATGAAATGCAAAGTCTTCTTGTTGCCTCACGTGACAGAACACCACAGAATCGTTAGATATTGACTTCTGCAGAGAACACACATTATCTTCAGGACATAGGACTTCCAGTTGAAAGTGAAAACCTTTATCATGAAATAGAGATGACGATGGCTTTTGTAATACTTCAGTATGTGTATTTTGTTTACACAGTTTTTGATAGGGAACGTTTAGCTGTAATATTTAATGTCTTTAAAAGATATGAAGAAGCCTGGGAACGTGGATTATGGTTGAATGTCCCACGGACGACGAACTCATTTGACACAAAGTAAAATAACGGATTGGACGATGGCGGATAAGGAAACCTTCTATTCCTCTTTCAAATGTATTTACATTATTCACTTAAAGAAACTACCAAAAACACAAGTCTGGACAGCTATCTGAACCCAGTTCGTTCCGAGTGAGGTGCCAAGCTCTTAATTACCGGTACTACACCAATTGTATCGGTATCAATACTCGGTTAGAAATATTCAGAAACAAACAGGCAATACTGCGCTGTAATTTTACGTAAGGCTAATTTAGAGAATCAAAGGGATTATAGTGTTACTATGCAGCAGTGCCTCTGTTTTGCGATGTACTCTGCTATGCCCTTCAGACATGCATGCATGCATTGTCGCTCCGATTGACGACCGCATAAAATATGAGAAATGTATTCGCAATTGCTAACATGAACAGACTCCGGTTGTACAAATGGCTCTGAGTACTATGGGACTCAACTTCTCAGGTCTTTAGTCCCCTAGAACTTAGAACTAGTTAAACCTAACAAACCTAAGGACATCACACACATCCATGCCCGAGGCAGGATTCGAACCTGCGACCGTAGCGGTCTCGCGGTTCCAGACTGAAGCGCCTAGAACCGCACGGCCACTTCGGCCGGCGGGTTGTACAAATGAACGTCTGTGGCGGACCGGGTGTGGAGCTCGGAAACCCGCTTTACGCGAGCGGTGGCCTTAACCACTTCAGCCATCCAAGCACACCACCACGACCGACCCACACGCCACGTGTCTACGTCCTGTACTCGCACAACTGCTGTGATCCCTCTACAGGGTGAGACTTATGATTACTGTCGCGGCTTTGCCTTGGCATGGAATACTAATTGCAGTTCCTGTGCTTTTACGATGCACTCTGCAGTGTCGTTAAGACATGCACTGCCGAGGACATCGTAAAACAAAAGGCACTGCGCCACTTTGACGACGATGAACTCCCCCTAGCGTTCGCTGGATAATGCAGGACGAACGAGCTAAGTGGGACGCCGGTAGGGTATGGAACCCCTCGAGCCGCAGCGGCCGGAACTGTATTCCTGACCATGGTCGGGACAGCTCCACATGTCTGCCCAACACTAGGACAGACACTATGGTAGACAAATTTTCATTATTTACACAAGGTGTATGTGTAATCGTCTTCCACACGAGGCTAACACAAAAGACACCCAAACATTCAGAGAGGGGACATTCTCCCACAACAAGCCAGTCGTTAATCGCTGACGCCTTTAGCAGTTAAGCACCAAACACCCCTCCTTCAACCAAAATAATTACAAAAGTTGCACTTATATGCGGGTGACTCCATTTTCAGTCAGTCAGAATTCTTAGGTGAAATGAAGACATGTACTTACAATTAAGATATTTAAGCAAATTAATCTCCACAATGTTATTAGTATAGGCGACACCACAATAAGTCTCGTATATTAACTACATGAAAATCTGAGTATGAACATCCCTATAAACATAATTTTGATTGATCCACTGAATTCTGAATACTCGCGGTGGACTGCTAGCACAATGCAGTGTTTAAAAAAATTATAGGAACTACAAGTTACCCAGCCAGTAATAATACGTGTCATCGAATATATATTGACGGAAAGGGAATCACAGCACCAAAAAATAATTAACGTAAAGTAATGAAATTTCGGGAATGCATTCGTCTAGGCTACATTGCAAGATCACAGTTTAATGTAAGCTCGAGATAAGCCACTGTAATGTGAAATGCTGGTACACCAGTAACCAGTGTAACAACCAGACTGTTGAATTCAAGCATACACACGTACATGCATTGTGTTGTATAGGTGACGGATGTCGGTTTGTTCGATGGATCTCCATGCTTGTTGCTCTTGGTTGGTCAGTACAGGGATGGTTAATGCTGTTTTTCGATGACGCTGGTGTTTTTGTCCAATTATGAGCTGTATGTACTCGACTGGAGACAGATATGGTGATCGAACAGGCCAAGGCAACTTGTTGACACTCTGTAGAGCATGCTGGGTTACAACAGCGGCATGTGGGCGAACGTTAGCATGTTGAAAACACCCCCTGGAATCCTGTTCATGACTAGTAGCACAATAGGTCGAATCACCAGCCTGACATAACAATTTGCAGTCAGGGTGTGTGCGATAACCACGAAAGTGCTCCTGCCATCATACGAAATCACACCGCAGACGATAACTTCAGATGTAGGCCCAGTGCGTCTAGCACGCAGACTGGTTGGTTGCAAGCCCTCAATTGGCCTCTTTCTTATCAACATACAGCCTTCACTAGCGCCGAGGCAGGACCAGCTTTCGTCAGAAAACATGACAGACCTCCACCCTGTCTTCCAATGAACTTTCGCTTGACACCACTGAAGTCAAAAATGGCTGTGGTGTGGGGTTAGTGGAACGCACGCTACAGAGCGTCAAGCTCCGAGTTGTCCTTGAAGTAACCGATTTGCAACAGTCCGTTGTGTCACCGTGGTGCCATCTGTTGCTCAATTGCAGATGCAGTTGCAGTACGATGCGCCGGAGCCATACGCCGAACACGATGGTCTTTTTCTGTAGCGCCACTGCCCGTCCAGAGCCCGGTCTTCTTTCGAAAGTAAACTCTCGTGATCACGGTTAGCATCAATCACGTACAGTGGCTAAGTTCCTGCCAAGTCTATCTGCAGTAGAGCAGAAGAAACCTCTAGCTAGTTGTAGCCCTACTACCAAGAATTCGTCCAAACTCAGTGAGCCGCGCGGGGTAGCCGCGTGGTCTCAGGGGTCTTGTCACGGTTCGCGAGGCTCCCCCTCTGTGAGGTTCGAGTCCTCCCTCGGCCATGGGTGTGTGTGTTGTCCTTACAATAAGTTAGTTTAAGTTAGATTAAGTAGTGCGTAAGTTTAGGGACCGATGACTTCAGCAGTTTGGTCCCATAAGACCTGACCAAAAATTTCAATTTCAAACTAAGCGCCTAGAACCGCTCGGCCGCCGCGGCCGGCCGGATAGAACTACTGAGTTCCTTTCGTCATGAGTCATAAATTTATTATACGCATAGCAACTAAAAATTCAAGGTGATCAATGCAACGCTGCAGATGTAGAATGCGCTTAGTTAGGTCAGAAAATGTATGGGCATCTTTAAGGAGAGTTCAAATACAGGATTATATTTTTCACGATTACTAAGGGGTTTAATAATTGTACGAGATCGACCTGGCTAAAATGTTTTGCAAAGCCGCAAGGCAGTCTTGAATTCGAAATAATAAGGCCAGCTGGATTACCAGTACAGAACATAGTTCAAGAGTGGTGTAAATTTTACTACAGAAAGACATTTGTGTACTTAGTACACATACCTACACGTTGATATAGATATTTTTACGTTACCATGTCTGCGATCTTCATAATCTGTTGCTTCTGTTAGCTATCAGGAGTACCGCAGCTGTTGTGACGCGTGTATATTTAGCGCTCTTGTGGAGGGCCACATGTCGGCCTGCCCGATCTCTTTGACGAGATTTCAGCGTCTGCTTCTCTGGCCTTATTTGAAATATCAGTGTACGGCAGCTGCTCAAGTAGTACAGGGCAGCTTTCCTTTTCAAATGCTGCTCGCTGGAGGTGGCGATAAGAGGTGGCCCAAAACGTAAGTCAGGTTATCTTCTTCCGCAAATGCAAGCGAACACAGCTTCCTTCTTTGTGTGTAAAGTTTGCCATGTCGGATAAAAACATTGTTCCACTCAAGAAAATCTCTTTGTTTTACTCTACTTGATTCAGTCATTTGTTGAGGTTTAGCCTCCGATGTGAGAAATGGGATATTCTTTCATCCATGCTGCTTCATTGCACCGGAGCGTCTATCTTCATCGTTATTGTTTTTTAGCATACAATATACAAATGTAAGGAATGTAATCCTTTATATCTCCATGTTTTCACCGTAGCACAAAGTAGCATAGAATTTTAACATCTTATAACAGTACCACCAAGTCTAATTACACATACACAGAAGCAAGTATAATAATGCTACAGAGGTGAATGGCGAAACTATGTGCACTTTTTTACTTTAACATGTCATGACAAAGTACGTCTTGCAGCAATACTTCGTTACCATGATTACACGTTTCTTCAGTAATTATAAATTTAAGTGTGTATTTCTAATTAACGGTTGGTAGTGGTAAGTTATTTGGGACCAAACTGCTAAGGTTATTGGTCCCTAGGCTTACACACTACTTAATCTAACTTAAAGTAACGTAACGCTAACGACAACACACACACCCACGCCCTAGGGAGGACTCGAACCTCCGACAGGGAGAGCCGCGCTAACCGTGGCAAGGCGCCTGAGACCGCACGACTACCCCGAGCGGCAATGAACGACATTTACAATCTTAATTACATTAAAATCTAATCACACTGTCAATGAAGCGTAAACTGTTGTGGGTGGCAGGAGAGCCAACACCGTGTTATTAGAGGAAGCCGAAAGGCACGCGTTTTAGCTCACGGAGGCTGGCATGAGGTCTGGAACAGGACAAGGAATTAGAATTTAGAAAAAACGGACGTAGCTGGTGGAATACTCAACTTTAATCCATTAATGATGATCGTCGCTCTTGACGGTACATGATTACAGTATCAATAGTAACTGGTACTGGCGCCTTGCTAGGTCGTAGCAAATGACGTAGCTGAAGGCTATGCTAATTATCGTCTCGGCAATTGAGAGCGTATTTTGTCAGTGAACCATCGCTAGCAAAGTCGGTTATACCACTGGGGCGAGTGCTAGGAAGTCTCTCTAGACCTGCAGTGTGGCGGCGCTCGGTCTGCAATCACTGATAGTGGCGACATGCGGGTCCGACATATACTAACGGACCGCGGCCGATTTAAGGGCTACCACCTAGCAAGTGTGGTGTCTGGCAGTGACACCACATAAAAAGAGAAAATTTCAGGGAAAGTTGTCTTCTGTTAACAAAAAAATTATATTTTTCTGAATCGATTTGTGCCTTTTATTTCTTGCGGTATTCAGACTCTCGTAATGGAAATTACTGCCCTTCTTCAACTCGTCAGTTATAGCGTGATCAGATTTTAGGATGATTAACATTACAAAAGTGATAAAGAGGAAATACGAGCTTAAACTGTTATGTTTGAAGCACGACCTCGCTTACATGTAGACACGGATAAAATTAAAGTTTGTTTGTAATTCCTAATCTAAATTAATGTCTTACTCCGAGGCTTAATGTATTGGTACATTGCAGCCTCAGCCTAACTTTCGGAAGAACGTGTTCTAATCACTTTTCAGCTCTCCTGACTTAGGTTTTATGTATTTACTCAAAACCGCTTGAGACAATAATCTGGATTAGTCCTTAAAAAAGCCATGGTCGATTTCCTCTCTATTCCAAGTTCGTTATCCGCTTATGCAGGCCACGATGGTCTTCCATCCTATTCAATACCTCGAAATATCGTCAGTTTCCCACAGTCGTTGTCTGTTCAGATTGTCTTACTGTAATTATATCACGATATTCCACCATAGCTTACACTATTATACCTGCCATACGGCTTTTCTTGCGACAGTTCACTGTGAAAAAAGAAAGAAATAGGTGTCTCTTATCGTGAATCATGGGTAGCTGGGTATACAATAGAGCGTAACGAACCGAAAAAAGCGGCAAACATATTAACGAATGCGCAGATGGATAGAGCAGGAAAGATAGAGGGAGACGCAAAATCACTGTACGCTACAGTCTATAGAAGCGGAAAAATTTATTGCAACGAGGTCGAATATCTATTCTCTTCTATGCTGAAAGAAGGCACTGGCGACGTTTCTATAGTGATTATTGGAAAAGTGTGGTCTAGAAAGCATTTAATTCGCTTAGCGTAAAACAACAAAAAACGTAGCGTGACTAACGGAAGTCGCAGGACGTGCGCGTGGCCCTCGATAATGCTATGATTTATGAAATTTCTTATATTTTTCACGATTTCAAAGTAGTGGAAACAATTCTTTAGAAGTTATATTTTTAATGAATGGAAAGTTGTTGTCCTCTGCAAGTAGTTATAAGCCAATACTGGAATGAAAAATCAGTGAAGTAATACAGTTTTTCAAGAAGTCAAAGCGTAACAACCGTTGTAGCTGTATGTACTATAAATTTGGTCGCCATGTACAAGTCAGTGGATTGAGAGGTTATAATTTTCTTGCTAGATTTCCGAAGAACAATTCCAATTGCTTCATGGACATATATGGAAACTTTAGATGCTACGATTTAAAACTCAAAGAAAACCGTATGTGCGAACTGAAAGGCACAAAACGGTGCATCATCTATGAAGATGATCTACCAATACCAACAACTTGTGAATTGAGGATGATAAAATAATAAGCCATTACTCATGTTGTCATTATACTGAATGTCTAGTACATAATAATACTTGTAGCTACGGAAGTAAAAGCATACAATACAGTATGCATTCGATTCGTAGATAAATTACAGAGAGCAAACGATCCCTGCACTACGAACAGGCGGTCTGACGCAGTGGAAAGACACAAGACCATGTATTCGCGGTCGGAAAGATGGCGGCTAAAATTTACGTCATCCCATCCAGACTTCGGTTTTCTCTGATTTCTCCAGTTCGTTTAAAAAGAATGTTGAAAGGTATATGCGTATTTTAATCCCCATCCTTACCAATCGAAGCCTGAGCCCGTCTCTTTGTAGCTACTCACCTCGGAGATATCCTGATATGGCTTCTGCCTTTTTTCCATACCGTACCATAAACATCCAGAGTACAGGAGAAGAGCACGTACAAAATATATAATGCATCCGGTAATGAAGAGCATGCAGCAGTATATCGGACAGTGTAGAGATACAGAAAATAGTGTCATGATAGCAGATAGCTCAGAGGGGCATGAGAATGTACGAGTATTAAAGCAGTCTTCACTCTGTGGAACATTGTTAGATGTTCGTCGTTCCCGTCAAGCTGTGCTAAGGTAGACGAATTTATTCAGCTGGAGAGAGAGTTTATTATGGTGTTATAGGTAGAGTACTAAAGTTCGTCAGGTGATAACTTGTTCTGTGTTGTAGTGTTGTTTCCACAGAACTTAGACTAGGTCTGTTGTTTCTGTCTATTTCAAACCGATAATGTGGAGCGCAGTGCCGTAGTTAAAATCCTCCTTTCAAACAGCTTATTCGTAAGAGAAAATCACCCAAATGAAGTTAACATTTATGAAGAGTGTTTTTCTTTTTTCTACTGGGGCACTTATTCCAAACTTGGCCGTCGTCTCTAGAAGATGATTCACGTGACGAGCGTTCCAAATTTACAACCACAACCGTGACTAAAGCATATCAGAAGAACGATTGCCGTACATTATTGATAATGAATTATCTTATATTATTCACGAAGAACTAAATACGCTTTATGCAAAATGGGTGCTCCATCTGATGACTGCTGACCGAAGCAAACGTTTGGGCGAATTTCTCAGCAATACTTGTACTGCTTTAAAACGAATTCAGATGACTGGGTGACGAATTATCGTAGTGTGTATTAGACACAGAGCTACGACTTAACATCATAAAGGGAACGGTAATCTAAACAGCTTGTAAAGTTCATGATCCTTGCACCCAGAAAGGAAGACATCGATGTCACCCGCCTACCGTCCGTGGTATGAATATGGTTCAAAAATGGCTGGTTGGCTCTGAGCACTATGGGACTTAACATCTGAGGTCATCAGTCCCCTAGAACTAACCTAAGTACATCACACACATCCATGCCTGTAGCAGGATTCGAACCTGCGACCGCAGCGGTCGCGCGGTTCTAGACTGAAGCGCCTAGAACCGCTCGGCCACACTGGCCGGCTATGAATATGGGATTCATCTCGTTATTACATTGCAAAGGAAAAGCTGAAACAAGATAATACTACACAAATCTACAGAACCAATTTGATATACACTCCTGGAAATGGAAAAAAGAACACATTGACACCGGTGTGTCAGACCCACCATACTTGCTCCGGACACTGCGAGAGGGCTGTACAAGCAATGATCACACGCACGGCACAGCGGACACACCAGGAACCGCGGTGTTGGCCGTCGAATGGCGCTAGCTGCGCAGCATTTGTGCACCGCCGCCGTCAGTGTCAGCCAGTTTGCCGTGGAATACGGAGCTCCATCGCAGTCTTTAACACTGGTAGCATGCCGCGACAGCGTGGACGTGAACCGTATGTGCAGTTGACGGACTTTGAGCGAGGGCGTATAGTGGGCATGCGGGAGGCTGGGTGGACGTACCGCCGAATTGCTCAACACGTGGGGCGTGAGGCCTCCACAGTACATCGATGTTGTCGCCAGTGGTCGGTGGAAGGTGCACGTGCCCGTCGACCTGGGACCGGACCGCAGCGACGCACGGATGCACGCCAAGACCGTAGGATCCTACGCAGTGCCGTAGGGGACCGCACCGCCACTTCCCAGCAAATTAGGGACACTGTTGCTCCTGGGGTATCGGCGAGGACCATTCGCAACCGTCTCCATTAAGCTGGGCTATGGTCCCGCACACCGTTAGGCCGTCTTCCGCTCACGCCCCAACATCGTGCAGACCGCCTCCAGTGGTGTCGCGACAGGCGTGAATGGAGGGACGAATGGAGACGTGTCGTCTTCAGCGATGAGAGTCGCTTCTGCCTTGGTGCCAATGATGGTCGTATGCGTGTTTGGCGCCGTGCAGGTGAGCGCCACAATCAGGACTGCATACGACCGAGGCACACAGGGCCAACACCCGGCATCATGGTGTGGGGAGCGATCTCCTATACTGGCCGTACACCACTGGTGATCGTCGAGGGGACACTGAATAGTGCACGGTACATCGAAACCGTCATCGAACCCATCATTCTACCATTCCTAGACCGGCAAGGGAACTTGCTGTTCCAACAGGACAATGCACGTCCACATGTGTCCCGTGCCACCCAACGTGCTCTGGAAGGTGTAAGTCAACTACCCTGGCCAGCAAGATCTCCGGATCTGTCCCCCATTGAGCATGTTTGGGACTGGATGAAGCGTCGTCTCACGCGGTCTGCACGTCCAGCACGAACGCTGGTCCAACTGAGGCGCCAGGTGGAAATGGCATGGCAAGCCGTTCCACAGGACTACATCCAGCATCTCTACGATCGTCTCCATGGGAGAATAGCAGCCTGCATTGCTGCGAAAGGCGGATATACACTGTACTAGTGCCGACATTGTGCATGCTCTGTTGCCTGTGTCTATGTACCTGTGGTTCTGTCAGTGTGATCATGTGATGTATCTGACCCCAGGAATGTGTCAATAAAGTTTCCCCTTCCTGGGACAATGAATTCACGGTGTTCTTATTTCAATTTCCAGGAGTGTATACGTATACCAAAAGAGGCCTTCACTGGAAAGGAGAGAAATCTTTTTCTTTCAGGGCGGGGCATCGGCCTGAAAATGTCTTGTTAGTAGGAAAACATAATCGTCCGATTTAAAATTCTCGATACTTCACCATATCAATACATTTAAAAAATTTCTGAATTCAGCTTATTCGATATTTTAAACAGTAGTGAATGAAACATATTTTGCGACCTATTAAGGTGTTATGGAAGGTGCACACTTTCCAAAGCCACATCTTTATCATGGGAAATCACCAGAGAAAGTGTATCAAAGTACAGTAGAACTGAACCAAAATCATAAAAAAGAAAAGCTGTTTCATGTAAGCGGATAAGTTTTTACCTTCAAATCGCAGGAAAATAGAAATAAAAGAATTCCCTCGACCAAACACTAAGCGTAGGTGCTACGTTTGAAGACATATCATGCTCCATCAGAGCGGGATATTCAAGGTAAACCTGGGGCATGCCTCCCGATGTCGTAATAATGTAATTTATTGTTCAAAAATTTCTAGGTGTGAAAATCACATGCACGACATTAAAATAAGTCTGTACATCTCGTATTTCCAAATGTTAAAAACAGAAATGGAGCAGTCCACCTTCTTTAGATTATAATGAGGATGAAAATAAAAGAGAGAATACAGGCTGAAAGTAAATTATGGTCAATGAACTAAATCCGTTGTTTCCGAAAATATACTCATGAGGTACAGAATTAGAGACACACACCATGTAGGGTGTGGCTCTCTGTTTCGCACTTATGACGATAACGATGCATCGTGCCATGGACCCCCACAAGCGTTGAGTATGCGCCCTCGTCCACGACCGGTCACAGCTCATGGAGACTGATCGGATGTAACTCGGCGTTCATTGGAGCACCATATGCTCTCACATCTTGTCACCTCGGAGGGAATACAAGAATTTTAATATTCGTGGTTACCTTTTTTCAAACCATTCTCATACAACTTTTGAATCATGGAATGGTAAGGGTATTGCGTGTTGAAGGTAAGGGTCGTCCGAGGCGCCGTAGGGGAGCAGACGGATGCACGTGGTCAGACAGACGACCGCAGACGTAGAAAACATCTAATTTGATTCTATATCAACGTACCCTCACCCACATCGCCTCGCTTATCACAGTTTCATCCCACGGCTGTGTTCTCTCTCTAACCAACCAAGTAGTTACCTCTAAAGCTAACACGTGGAGAAACTGCTGTGATGTACAACGTGTGTCGTATATCGAAGAGCAGACGTCACAGACCAAAATACGATCCTGTCTGGTAATAAACAATTTACTACCTTATTAGCCGCTAGTATTTCAGATATGAGCAGAATATGCTGTCAGACATAACCAAATATCGACATACTTTGTAGCATTATAAGTAAACGTTACACAGTCGACTGGTTGTGGTGAAGAGATGAACCTAGGGTAGAGCCAGATGTGACTTTGTGACAAACAGACGCCCCGGCTGAATAAGGAACTCACTTCGAATAGAGAATTTCTGAACTATATTATCACAGACATTGTTGTTCCCAGGCAGTGACTCATTGCGTCTAGGACTTTCTGTATCGATTCAGTCAACATTGACGTTATCGGTGCATTCATAGAACACAACTAAGTTTATTTTGTTGTTGATATACAGAGAAGGGGAGACGTGATGTTAGTGTCTAGCCCGCTTCTCTAGAACTGATGTGATCTCACAGCTGAGGTTAAAGACCCCATATGATGGGCCGATCACCGTCAACAATGCCACACTCTCCCTATTGGAAAAATTGCGAAGAGCTTTGACATTTATCTCATAACAACTTAATCTTTACGCTTAAGCTCTGCGATTATTGGACCAGATCTGCAGCTGGATTCAAGACTTTGCTCTTATTGGAAAAAAATCTAAAATTTAAAGGCGATTTCTGGGTTATCCCAAGGAAACGTGACAGAACCTTTACTGTTTACAAGGTGCAGGGACTGGCAGTACAACCTGAACGTAAATAAATGTTTAACATATTGCACATACATAGGATAGGACATTCACTGGTTAACAACTACACTACTGATGACAGATTACTGGAAACAGTAACCACCGCAAAATATCTAGGAGCGTCTATCCTGAGTGGCCTTATGTGGAATGACCACCTAAAATAAACTTTAGGAAAAAACAAATGCGAGACTGTCATTCATAGGAAGAATCTCAAGGAAATGCAGTTCATCCACTAAGGAAGTGGCCTACAAGGCACTTGTCTGAACGATTTTTGTGTGTTGTTCATCAATCTTGGACTCTTTCCAGGATGATGATGATGATGATGATGGTGATGTTGGTTTTTTGGGCACTCAACATCGTGGTCATCAGCGCCCGTACAAGTTTCAAATCTTTCCATTTCCAGTCCCGGCACTTCCCGAATGATGATGAGATGATGAGGACGACACAAACACCCAGTCCCGGACCGAGAAAATCCTCGACCCGGCCGCGACCCAGTGATTCAGAGGCAGCAACGCTACCGACTAGACCCTGAGCTGTGGACCCCATTCCAGGAGGTACTGATAGAACAGGTAGAGAAAATTCACGGCCTCGTTTCGTAGGCGAGAGAACGTTATGGAGATACTCAACTAATTCTGGAGGCAGACGCTACAAGACAGGCGTTGTGCATCACAGAGACATTTGCTGTTCAAATTTCGAGAGAACCGTTTCCGCGAAAAGTTGGACAACATATTACTTCCTCCCACATACGTCTCGCGAAATGACCACAACAAAACAATTCAAAAAAGTAGAGCTGATACAGAGACTTACCGACAGCAATTCTTCCTACGTGCCATTACTTAATGGAACATGGAAGAGGGTAACAGTTAGAGTACCAGAGGTACCGTCCTCCACACACTGTAAGTTGATTGCGCAGTACTGCTGTAGATGTTGATGTGGACCGCCTCTCTGCTCCCTCGCAGATACGAGATAGTTTAAGTTTCAAATTCTGTATTAGCTTTTCAGGATTGGTAGCAAATAGAAATAAGCAACAATGCTCAAAATAAGCAGTAACGCTTCACGTATGTGTCTCACAGGTGACAGCAATGTACACCACTTAGACGTGTAGCGGCTGCGGCGCGAACGACAGGTCATTTCAGTATTAGAAATCCCGTAATTTCGATTACAAGAATAGCGAATAATAATTCTTTTTCTCCACTTGCGTGTCGTGACACCGCTTTAAATTCGTGGTCTAATGAGTGAGACGTGTGGTGACAGCGTAAGGCATAGTTGGTATCTACGTGGGATCTGTATACACAATCCTGCATGATGACATGAAAATACGGGAAGGGTCCTCCAGGTGGGTGCCACGAAGGCTGATGGAGGACCAGAAGGTATTTTGTGAATGTAGGCTTTCCCGGTGTATAGTGCTGATGAAATCTTCTCGGGCTCCCATCCGGGTAGCTGCGTCGAAAACCCACGACGTTCCTATGAGTGTCATTCTCATCATCTTCGCCAGAAGATGCTGTTTTTCGATCCTGAAACGGACTTCAGTGAGTTCAGTAGAAGCACGAAGGCTCTACCAAAAATATTTGGGTTCAAAATTAGTTCTGAAAACGTTATGGCAGCCATATATTAGAAGAGCGATGGCGTAATACACATTCATTTTGTTCCAGACGGCGCTAAGGTGAAAGCTGCAAGCTATAAATTTGTTTTGAAGAATAAGTTCCATCCATCATTGCGAGAGAAACGGTCGGAAAGGCTGCACATGTGCTCTTTCAGGAAGATAATGCTACAGCGCAACGGGCAAAGTAGTTTCTTTGCACCTCTTGCAGATGTTTCTCATGCTCCTAATTCATCTGCCTGGCTACTAGGGAATTTTGGCGTTTACTAAGGATGTTAGACAAATTCCAATGTGTTACATTCTCTAGTCGTGCCGCCATCGCGACTTTAAAGTGGGCAGAACAGCTTCATAAAGAATCGTTTAAAGATACCTGGTATAATAGAGTCGACGGTATGAAAAGCATGTGCGGTTACATGGAGATTACGTTGCGAAATGGCAAAGGTTTAGAATTCCTTTGTCACTCAGTTGAAAAGGAAAATCAAGGACCTTAGAGTATCAAAGCACATCGTACTTGTGATGAAAATTTTCTTACATTAGAATGACTTTTAATCGAAGCCTTCATACGTGATTGCCTCAGTAACCTTAGTTACAGAAGAACGAGAACAGGGTTTGTGTATTAAGCAGTTAACATTCGAAATAACGCTTAGTGAAATGTAGAAATGGATAAAAGGAAACGGAAACTTAGACTTTAAATTACAGTTGTGAAGAGATCGTCACCCCAAGATAGCATATGTTAACGGCGGGGAAGGAATTTGACCACGCTCTTCTTAGCCTACCGTTCCCCTTCATCTCAACGGCATAAAAAAAAATTAAAGGGCCACTCATGCGAAACTTCGTAATTGTTTCATGTTGCGTCGCAAAAGTTTGCAATTTGATTCATTAGTGCCCACAACATTCCCCTGCAATGGTGGAAAAGCGTGGAGCCCTGCAACGTCAACCTCGGACTAGGCGACGCTTCAAACAGTTAGATGACACAAGCGAAAAAAGTAAGGCATAAGGTGGGTTAATGATCTCACATTGGATTTAAAGTTGACCCAATTGCCCAACGCCACGGTCAACATGTCACATGGCAAGGAGGTCATCACAACCATTCTTACCCACATGTCACCCACTTTCCGTGACGCCTCCGCAGTGTATGTCAGAAGAGCGGTTTTCTAATCTTTGGACGAGGAAAACATTTCACGCACACTGCCGCTCGGAATCGACCAGAAAACGCGTCCGGCGTGTCATAAACGTCGTCAATGGAACCAAACCCTCCCTCAGGCCTTAGATTCCCACACACTTCGCGATCGAAAACGACAGTTCGCAGCTCATTGAACGACAGGACGGTGCTCTTGATTGCCTTTGACACTCTTGACACCCCCCGGTCGACTCAACCCTTCTCACAGGACATCGTGGACATGCAACGGTCAGGGGTTCCACTTTTACATAGTAGGACTCCCCTCTGTTGTCATTCATAGCACTGTTACAGGGCAGAGGTACGTCAACGAAATTCTATGCCCCTTTTTCTTGCCCTTCATGGCAAACCATCCTGGGCATACATTTCAGCAAGATAATCCCTGACTCAACACGGCGAGAGTTTCTACTTGCCGTCTTCGTGCTTCCCACAGCCTGCCTTGGGCAGCAAGGTCGCAGAATCTCTTCTAATTGGAGAACGTTGGGTGCATTATAGGCAAGTCCCTACAATCATCTGGGATTATGATGATCTAACGTGCCAATAGGACATAATTTGGCATGATGTCCCACAGTAGGACATCCAACAACGCTGTCAGTGGATGCTATGCAGAATAACAGCTTGCATATGGGCCAGACGTGGACCAACGCGTTATTGACTTGCTCAATTTATGAAATTCTGTCTCTTGAATAAATAATCCAAGTTTACTGAAATTGTTCAAATGGCTCTGAGCACTATGGGACTTAACTTCTGAGGTCATCATTCCCCTATAACTTAGAACTACGTAACTCTAACTAACCTAAGGACATCACACACATCCATGCCCGAGGCAGGATTCGAACCTGCGACCGTAGCGGTCACTCGGTTCCAGACTGTAGCGCCTAGAACCGCTCGGCCACCCCGGCCGGCTTTACTGAAATTGTAACTATTAGTTTGTTTGTGATGGGTGACAATTATTGAACTACACGAAATGGAATCGTCATAACTTCTGAACGGTTTGCGTTAGGACGTTCCAACTGCACGGTTGTCCAAGTGGCATGACGACAATTTGTATGTTGTGTATATTTTAGTTTAGCCACGAAGCCCGCTTGCATTTGGATGGATTCGTCAATAAGCTAAACTGGAGCATTTGGGGGACTGAGAATCTGCATTTCGCTATCGAGGGGTCTCTTCATCCTCAACTGATGACTGTGGTGTGCAATGTACAGTCACGGAATAATCCGTGTGATATTCCTCGATGGCACGGTGACTACCGAATGGCACGTGAAGGTTTAATAAAATGATTTTATCGATTTATCCAAAGTGACCCTGATTTCGACAAAATTGTTCAAATGGCTCTGAGCACTATGGGACTGAACTTCTGAGGTCATCAGTTACCTAGAACTTAGAACTACTTAAACCTAACTAACCTAAGGACAGCACACACACCCATGCCCGAGGCAGGATTCGAACCTGCGACCGTAGCGGTCGCGCGGTACCAGACTGTAGCGCCTAGAACCGCTCGGCCACTCCGGCCGGCTGATTTCGACAAGACGTGGTTCATGCAAGACGGAGGTACCCAGAAACCACTGGCATGGGCCTCGATTGCCCGTCGTATTCTCCGGATCTGAACACATGCGACTCCTTGTTGTGGGGCTATATTAAAGACAACGCGTACAGCAATAACCTCAAAACCATTGCTGAGCTGAAAACAGCCATTCAGGAGATCATCCATAGCGTTGATGTTCCGACACTTCAGTGGGTCATGCAGAATTTCGCTGTTAGTCTGCAGCAAATCATCGCCAATGGTGGCAGGCATATCGAACATGTCATAACCTAAATCAGAATATCTGTAGTGACGCTTAGACGTTGAATAAAGCGCGTGCACGCCGTAGTTTGTAAATAATGTACGTTTTCTTCATATAGTTCAATAATTAGCACCCTACACATGTACATCACATCTGCAGATTTCTGACCCATTCCGATAATTCCTTCGTGATGCTTTCTTTGTCTTAGGGTGTAGTAAAAACCATTTGTTCTTGCACTTACAAAATGTGAATCCGACATTTGTATCAATATTACCTCAAATTATTGTGAATTTTAACAGCGTAAAACCAACAATTAAATAATTTTATTTCTCTGGCCTCCTTACTAAGAGACAATTGTGCTTCTAGGGGTAAAGTTTAGATCGAATATGAATTGTAATTAGTATATGCATAACTTTATTGACGGTTTTTTCCTTTTATTATCCTCACATGTTAACGAAAGAGGGCGGCATAACAGGGCGGGAGTAAGAATACTGCTACACGCTAATGTGCTGTTGCTTCAGTGGCTCCTGTGAACCAGTTTGAGATTGTCTCCCTCCTTGAGATACTCAAGTGTCTTCTACCAAACTGTCCGCCTTGCCTTCCCATAGGCCACTGTGGTACTTTGTAGACAGTTATTGTTCCACACGTATTTCAGCATGTATATAAAGAAGTCCAAAAATGTCCAGATAAGAAAATATAACACAGCAACTATTTTTTCGCATTACTCTCGTCACATTCAAGCGTATAAGGGAGTACACTACATTAGTATGTTTTATTTTTGGTAAGACCATTTCTAACCCTACGAGAAAAGTTGTTAGTTGCGCTTGCATTAACTTGAGAAAAGAACACGCTAGGAATCATCGTCAAACGTAATGCAAGACGTGAGCTACAGTTATATAATTAGAGTTTAGCCATAATTTTCATCACATGTAGAATCTGGGCCGGCCGCGGTGGCCGAGCGGTTCTAGGCGCTTCAGTCTGGAACCACGCGACCGCTACGGTCCCATGTTCGAAACCTGCCTCGGGCATGGATGTGTGTGATGTCCTTAGGTTAGTTAGGTTTAAGTAGTTCTAAGTTCTAGGGGACTGATGACCTCAGATGTTGAGTCCCACAGTGCTCAGAGCCATTTTGTAAAATCTGGGGATGACAGGATGAGGGGCCTTTTAGCATAAAGCCTGTGTAGTTACTTGTAATTCCAGACATCCGCCAACGGCAAGTTCATTTAATGCACACAGCCAAGGAACTGAAAATAATATGAAGATGAATATGGCAGTATTATAACGAACGGTGTGGCCATTATTCAGTATTAATTTCGGAGAATTGCAAAATATGAGCTCACGGTCGAAGGATCGCGGGTGACACAATCAGCCGAGAGATGATAATGAATGCACTAATTGCTCAAAAGGACGTTTGATGCTGATTCCTTATAGCAAATGCACATAAAGTTCTTTGGAGATGAGGTATAAATTTTTACTGTAGATCATACAGGAATAATCCAGACTCATCGAAGTGAAAATGTGGAGTTTCAATAAAATGATTAAGTACACCTGGACGTCATGGTCTGTAATTTTTAGGTTAATATCTAAAAATTATTGTTGGAATGAGACTTAAACCAAATAATTAATATATCGTGACCTCCATTTGGAAAACACGTAAAAGCTATGGAATACATAGCGGACTGAATATTGATTTTTATCTTACGTAATGAAGTACGTGAAAATTTCATTATAAGTACACTGTAATTACAAACTATCCAAAATAATAGGTCAAAACGAAATTTATTCTCTTATTTATTAACTTGTTAACACAGTAAACCAGTAATATTATATTTATTGTTCTGTGTATCTTAAAAGAAAAATGTTTCTTGATGTCATATTGTCTCCTAATAATACGTTGTTGAATACTGTGGTTCACTGTATGGGCAACCACTATATTATTATTCATGCAAAATTTTGTGTTTGTAGCTCTACTAGTCAGTGAGATAATGATAAATAGGTAAGCAAAAACATTGGTTACGGGAAACTGAAACTAAAGTTTTGCATGTCGTTTTCTTCCCAATGCTAACAAGAAATGGCTCTGAGCACTATGGGACTTAACATCTGTGGTCATCAGTCCCCATGAACTTAGAACTACTTAAACCTAACCAACCTAAGGACATCACACACATCCATGCCCGAGGCAGGATTCGAACCTGCGACCGTAGCAGTCGCGCGGTTCCGGACTGAGCGCCTAGAACCGCTAGACCACCGCGGCCGGCCCAATGCTAACATGTCAAAGATATCCAGCTTCGTAATCTTGTTGATTCTGAATGCCATTTTTATTTTCTTTAGTTTTCTCTCCTTACGTTGTTATTCTGGATTCCTTCGTCATGCTTTCAGCAGCTTTTCCAGTTTCAGCGACATGTTGAGCGTGCACTCGTAGCAGCCCACTTTTCATGTATTCCCCAGTTTTGATGCCTAGTCTGCACATGGTTTTTAATCTGCTTGTTACTCCATCCTTAGAGCATAATATGGTGTCCATAACACCAATATCATCAATATGAAAAAGTGACATGCCAAGAAAAACAGAATTTGGCAAGCGTTTCCAAATGAACTGCTGACGCTTTCATTCGGATTCTGTGTTTTACCACATAAACATTTTTGCAGGAGTTTAGAATCTGAAAGGTTTCTATATATTGACTAGTTTTACCATAAGAGTTTCTGGCATGGTGTGTGTGTGTGTGTGTGTGTGTGTGTGTGTGTGTGTGTGTGTGTGTTTTTGTCGAATTGCTACAGACCTATTGTACTTCCACCATGAAGTCTTTCCTTTTGGCGCAGGCCATGCTGTGGATGCTCATTAGTTTATAGTCTTTGAAAGTACGTTACCCAAATAGTTTTTCTCATTTCACTGACATTTACGCTGTTTCTGCTGATGGCTGCACCTTAGCATTTTGTAAGGTTTTCTGTTTCTGGGATGGCGAGAATCCCTTCTTCACCAGTCACTTTGACATTAGGAAGTTTTTTTCCTGATACAGACAACGTCCTTGCAGAGTCTTTCGCCCAATCTCTTATGCACGTGGCCTATACAAACAATTTTTTAAATCTCAATCTCACCATATGGTTTAGCAGTCACAACACTATTCAATCATTTAGAGTCACCATCAACAAGGTAGTGAGTGTATGGAGCACCACATCTAGCAATTAACCTAAAAATTGAGACTGCCCCCTTGCCTTCCAAAAAATGGTTCAAATGGCTCTGAGCACTATGGGACTTAACTGCTGAGGTCATCAGTCCCCTATAACTTAGAACTACTTAAGCCTAACTAACCTAAGGACATCACACACATCCATGCCCGAGGCAGGATTCGAACCTGCCACCGTAGCGGTCGCGCGGTTCCAGACTGTAGCGCCTAGAACCGCTCGGCCGCTCCGGCCGGCCTTGACTTCCACATCACCACTGAAAGCTTCAAAGTTTTTCTTACGTTTGTGTTCATTTACCTCAAAGGCACAACCTTGGCAGTAATTTTTCAGACACTGATAGTCCAGCACGCTGCCTGTATCTACAGAGGTAACTGTGACAACTCCATTCAGCGATGAATAGCTTCTCTTCTGCTAGGAACCATTCAATGCAGCAACAATATCTGTAGATTCATAAATGACTAGTTTCCTTCGCTACCCTATGAGTAGATGTGTCGCTGTCTTCTGTTAGGATATTATGCAAAGTTGATATAACCCCTCAAATTTGATAGGTGGCGGCGGGAAGTCCATCAGAGCACAGAATATCTGGGCTGCTTTTCTTCCTTTCTCATTACACTTCATGGCCTAAGATGGGCGAATATTCACTTCACTGCGTTTTGTGCACGTTACAGGATATGTGACTGTATATTTGGTTAGTTTACATACTTGATGTTCCACTACAATTTTGCTGGATGGGCCTCTCCTCTTCCTTACGTATGTCCTCACTAAACTTAAGGGATTTCTCACTGTTACAGTATTTACATTTAGCAACAGAGAAAAGCAGTTCTGAAAGTTTGCACTTACTAATTAAAATGTAACCGTTATTTCCTCTGTTTACAACACCAACGTCTTGTTCATTTTAGTTAAGATGCGTGTTTAAGCTAAGCTTGGCGAGCTTTTAGGGTTAACCTGACTTCGCCCGCATCTCGTGGTCGTGCGGTAGCGTTCTCGCTTCCCACGCCCGGGTTCCCGGGTTCGATTCCCGGCGGGGTCAGGGATTTTCTCTGCCTCGTGATGGCTGGGTGTTGTGTGCTGTCCTTAGGTTAGTTAGGTTTAAGTAGTTCTAAGTTCTAGGGGACTTATGACCACAGCAGTTGAGTCCCATAGTGCTCAGAGCCATTTAACCTGACTTCGCTGCTGCGTAACAATTTCTTCACATTTACGATTGCCAACAATACGCTTGTGTTTACTATCGTGAAATTTGCGAGTGCAAAAAACCCTTTGGTATTTGCCATTTTACCATGTAAAATGGTTAAAACACGCACTCACAACAATAAGTTTACAACACGAACTCATGCGAAAAACGGAAGTGAACTCAATTAATCTGCTTCTATCGGCAGAAATGTCGACTGCAATATATCCCTCTTCATACACTCCTGGAAATGGAAAAAAGAACACATTGACACCGGTGTGTCAGACCCACCATACTTGCTCCGGACACTGCGAGAGGGCTGTACAAGCAATTATCACACGCACGGCACAGCGGACACACCAGGAACCGCGGTGTTGGCCGTCGAATGGCGCTAGCTGCGCAGCATTTGTGCACCGCCGCCGTCAGTGTCAGCCAGTTTGCCGTGGCATACGGAGCTCCATCGCAGTCTTTAACACTGGAAGCATGCCGCGACAGCGTGGACGTGAACCGTATGTGCAGTTGACGGACTTTGAGCGAGGGCGTATAGTGGGCATGTGGGAGGCCGGGTGGACGTACCGCCGAATTGCTCAACACGTGGGACGTGAGGTCTCCACAGTACATCGATGTTGTCGCCAGTAGTCGGCGGAAGGTGCACGTGCCCGTCGACCTGGGACCGGACCGCAGCGACGCACGGATGCACGCCAAGACCGTAGGATCCTACGCAGTGCCGTAGGGGACCACACCGCCACTTCCCAGCAAATTAGGGACACTGTTGCTCCTGGGGTATCGGCGAGGACCATTCGCATCCGTCTCCATGAAGCTGGGCTACGGTCCCGCACACCGTTAGGCCGTCTTCCGCTCACGCCCCAACATCGTGCAGCCCGCCTCCAGTGGTGTCGCGACAGGCGTGAATGGAGGGACGAATGGAGACGTGTCGTCTTCAGCGATGAGAGTCGCTTCTGCCTTGGTGCCAATGATGGTCGTATGCTTGTTTGGCGCCGTGCAGGTGAGGGCCACAATCAGGACTGCATACGACCGAGGCACACAGGGCCAACACCCGGCATCATGGTGTGGGGAGCGATCTCCTACACTGGCCGTACACCACTGGTGATCGTCGAGGGGACACTGAATAGTGCACGGTACATCCAAACCGTCATCGAACCCATCGTTCTACCATTCCTAGACCGGCAAGGGAACTTGCTGTTCCAACAGGACAATGCACGTCCGCATGTATCCCGTGCCACCCAACGTGCTCTAGAAGGTGTAAGTCAACTACCCTGGCCAGCAAGATCTCCGGATCTGTCCCCCATTGAGCATGTTTGGGACTGGATGAAGCGTCGTCTCACGCGGTCTGCACGTCCAGCACGAACGCTGGTCCATCTGAGGCGCCAGGTGGAAATGGCATGGCAAGCCGTTCCACAGTACTACATCCAGCATCTCTACGATCGTCTCCAAGGGAGAATAGCAGCCTGCATTGCTGCGAAAGGTGGATATACACTGTACTAGTGCCGACATTGTGCATGCTCTGTTGCCTGTGTCTATGTGCCTGTGGTTCTGTCAGTGTGATCATGTGATGTATCTGACCCCAGGAATGTGTCAGTAAAGTTTCCCCTTCCTGGGACAATGAATTCACGGTGTTCTTATTTCAATTTCCAGGAGTGTAGTATAGTTTATATCCTCTTCAAGGATGTTACAGAAACGAGTTGCTATGGAAATAGCGACACCAAAATTAAATAACGAGACATTGTAGGCAAGATTTTGTGTAAGACAATAATGTCACAGCTACGCATTCACGCACCGCATCTGCTTTAGAAAGGCATTTAAACACGAAAATTACGAGGTGCTATACCGTAAGTACATATTTTTAGAATCAGGAAGAATCACAGGATTTAATTAAGTAAAAAAATTCCATTTGGGTCCTTATGACGTCCAGGACCCCTTAATATGTCGCGGACAGAACACGGTCACTTGCAAATGATTTGATAGTGTAATTAGTGTGGCTTCTGGTATTGAACTACCGCAGTCCGAGCACACCGGAACGGATGTGACGTGTCAGAATTTAGCCTTGGAAAATATCAACACTGTTTTATTTCGCTGTGTTTTTATCATTTCGTTGAAACTTCTCATTTCTCCTTTAGTGTCGAATAGGGGAAGACCATGTAGGAACATCCGTTTTGGAAACTATGACTTCGTAAGTACTGCATATGTTATCTTATATTGTTTCAAGATAATTCCTAGATTTTTGTCAAGTGATACCTCATTTACGATTCTTATAAATTTGCTGGTCGCAACTGCCTCAAACACGATAGTCTTTCATCAGCGAGTCGTACTTCTTTAGTCTTTAGGTACGTCAATTCCCAGACGTATGTTGTACACAGAAGCACATTTTAAAAATTTCTGCATATCCCTAATTTAAAATATTTTCAATCGGTCTCTACTGGTCAGGTTGGTGTACATTCTTTGCAAGATTTTATTCACGTTTAGAAACTACAGCGCACCTTAAGTTCTCTGTAGCTTATTTGAATGGTTGAACGAACGTATGCCAATCAAAGTGTTGGATATTTGTTCTGCTCCGATACTCTCGATAGTAGAATAAGGGATTACGTGGCTGCACAAGACTCGGATAGAAAGCTGCCGAGGCTCTGCTGCAAGACCGCGAGATCGCCTCTTGCAGAGTTTCGCTACGACGGTGCTACCAGCTGGTTAAGCCCTCTCAGGCTGAATATTCGGTCTCCTCCTCGTCAGCCTCAAAGTACCCCCGCCACCCTAACAACCCCTGGGATTATGTGAAACGCTCGCCTCCGCGAACCTACTGATTGAGCAGCGCGGTTGTAAGCTGAGTTACGTAAGAGCCGGCTCTGCTCCCTGCTCCCGGCTGCGCTTCCTGATTTCTGCGGCCGTTGGCGCCATCGACGCGGTATGCATCCGCAGTTCTAACTACGTGTCTTCGTTCTGTGCAGCCCGAGCTCAGCCTGGACTGATCTCCTTTGATGACACTACAGATAATCTTGCTGTTATACCCCCATGGCTAATGCGACAATGCGAACAAGGCAGCGTTTTCGCTAGTAAAAGATAAAGTCTTAACAGGATTCAGCAGAAAAATAACATTAATTCAATTTGATAAACAGTAAACACTCGGTATGTTCGTGCGGGAAAATGTAAGTCGTATGTTAGGTAAATGAAGCCGCAGATAACTTCACACTGGAGATCAGTGAAACAGGCTATCGTTCTTTCCATCGTACCAGTGTATCACCATTAAAATACGCTTCTACCAATTAGCTACAAAATGTGTTTCCGGTTTAAAACGGATGAACAAGTAGTAGAAACATCCTTAAAATGCTTCCGTTCTACTTCGATGTTTCAAGTAATGGAGTCACTATTTCCATGCATGTTCAGGAAAGTCCCACCGTTTTCATCTATTACGCTACCGACATTATTAATTTATTGCCAAAGCTTTCGAAATGAGGTTACCAGTAAAACCAATAATGCTAAACACCGTAAGGGCGAAACATAATACCGGTACGTTTTTAAGTTAGTGTGACGTCTTCCAGTACTTAATAGTGTGTTAAGTATATTTTATGTATTTTAATCCACCCACGACCTTCCGAAAGTATGCAGTGAGCTCTGTTTGTAAATAGTATAGAGTGGTTAGGAACGGACGTTGTATTGTTACGATGTGATACACACGAGAAGAACCTATTTAGCATATTTTGCTCACTCTTCCTACAAATTCAGTCGTTAATCATCAATTATTTGTTATTGTTATATATAGGTTAGCTGATATTGTTTCATCTGAATTGTGTGCAATATATTTCAGTTTTGCCATTCTGCCAGCCCTCTGAATATCTATGAAATATCTACCTTGCAACTACATGTAGTTATTTCTTCCACTAGTATTTCAATATCTGTCTTTCAGGTATTTTCTGTGTGTCAAAAAAAAAAAAAAAAACAGAACAGTCTATAAATGACTTCTATCGATGCCGTGTTGAAGAATTTATTACTGAATTGCACAGTACTTCATCATGTGAAGAGAGCGTCATCATTTAAGGCAGACGCAGCAGTAATGGGACTATGCATTACAGATAAGTCTTTTTTTTTCCAAACTGATGTTTAAGACCAAATTCAGAAATAATTTGTCACTCAGAATTTACTTTTCATACAATTATCATGATGCTTTTATCATTGCCCCAGTAGGTTTCGTTATGAATTGGAATTTTAATAACATAGAACTTTGTTAGCTTTGCTAACGGAAGTTGTAAGTGATGTGTTGTTATGAACCAATTAGATATGACTGTGCACCAAGCTATGCTCGTGTCATGATAGCATTTGTATCTTTGCATAAAACTAGAATCATGAGTTGACATTACTTCGTGTAATCGTTCACATAACTGAGCTGATACTCCACAAATATCAAACAGACATCTATACGTTTGACTTAAATCGATAGATATGGTCATCAGTCAAGTTGCGCTAAATGTAGTTTCGTAATAAGAAGAAGATCCTGGTCCGAAAGCTCCCTTCATTTCACGCTGTGTATTTGTCAACAGGCTGGTGATACAGCACGTTGGCGGCAGCGAGGTTTGCGCGCATTCATAACGGAGCGCACACGCCAGAAATTGAGGGGGGAGGGATACCGGTATAAAGCGCTGGCCCACCGCGCTCCCGGCCACCATAAATTACGTTTGTTCATGAAGCGAAATTTTCGCGGAATTTCGCGCAGGACCACAAATTGTCCCGTTCCGGCTGTCACCGGCGTTGACACAACGTCCACAATAACACACTTTTGTTTTGACTGCAGCTGGTAATCAGCAGTGGAAACACAGTAGGCGCCCAGGCTGATGCCTCTAGCAAATTCTGCAGTCACCTTAGGTGGTTTAGACACGTAGCTACTTGCTTTGCGCCTCACGGCTTTAATAGGGGGGAACGGGTATCTCATCACTTGCTCGTGTCATCTTAAGATGCGTAGAAAAAATAAATATTGTTACGATTCCATTCTCCAGCCAGAGAACATACCGTATTGCTGTCTGCTAGGGCATACTCGATCCTTGGGAAACCGTCTAGCTGGTATAGTAACTAAGGTTCCACATTATGGTACAATACGTAGTGCTTCTGCGCACATTTGTGTCCCTTTGCGCCAGAAGGAAGTTTTCTATGTGAGAATGAGTAGCTGAAATTGATGGGCAGCGAGACGTGGTTGGTAGAAGCAGGCTTTCCCATCACTCCGTGGGTGAAGTAACCCTTCCTGTGATCATGGCATACCACATTTTACTACAGTTTTGATTTGAAGGTTGCCGAAAAGTTCAGTGGAGAGCAGCTCTCTGTAATAGCTATCGAGCAATTGAGTGTGATGGCCGTTTTAAAAATTCTTTGATTAAAGTCGTGCGTTTCCAAACGGCTCAGCCATTTTCAGATTCGTAAACAGGCAGCAACAACATACGTCCGCTATATGCCGTCAGTCTCTTTCTCTGTATTTCCATGTGTGTGTTTGTGTGTGTGTGT
Organism: Schistocerca americana; assembly: GCF_021461395.2. Taxonomy (NCBI): domain Eukaryota; kingdom Metazoa; phylum Arthropoda; class Insecta; order Orthoptera; family Acrididae; genus Schistocerca; species Schistocerca americana. The sequence goes on along the minus strand of NC_060130.1, from coordinate 972,445,206 downwards.
GTGTGTGTGTGTGTGTGTGTGTGTGTGTGTGTGTGCGTGGAAAGTAGGGTACGAATGTCCAGGCTATCGTGCACTCATAATTTCAACATCATCTAGTGAAAAAAAAAAATTATTTGCACATATACAGTCCTATGCATTACAAATTCGTCTTCAGATGTTGAAACTCACTGTTGAATTAAAGGTAGCTCCTGCACAGTAGGTAGGTCCATATTTTACGTAGCCTGATAACTGATTGTCCTGCTCATTAAAGAAGTTAATATGGAAAAGTGCTCAAATTCGCGGTGTTCCTGATATAAAATGTCCCGAAATTTGATTATTATTGTGAGATGGCAATATTTTCATATTTATTTTTTAGTGATTAGTTTGTATCGTCTCCAACGTTCAGTAATAAAAATAATCGTTTTGTAAATCAAACGTCTGCTGTTTGCTGAAATATTAATAGTGATATTAGGCACATTTCGTCTTTTATATAAAGTGCAACTTTAGTGGATTCTTGGCTAATTTTTGCATGTACTGAATATTTCAGCTTACTCTCTCATGTAGTCATAGGTTAAGAGACGCACTTCCATTTCATTTTGATTTATATTCTCGTCGAAAATTTTGTTTTTATTGTTTATCATAAATAAAGTTTGACTGTGTTATATGGCGTGAAAGACTGTACAGGTGATATGGCAGTTACTTCGGTTTTCTTAGGCGTGACTGTGCAGACTTTTGCCGAGAAATAAGCACTTTAGATATTTTCTCATTTGCATGCTAGACTACGTGAAATCGTCATTAGTGTTTAAGTACATTTATTACCTTGTGGCCAACGGCCTATAGGTTTTCACTTGAACTGTCTTCCATAAACATTCGAATGATCATGACCTATTCATTCGTTCATCTAATACAGGACGACCTATGAGCATATCACCTATCGTAATGAACCCCACAATTGATTTCCACTCCACAACGTTGTTTGTCCTGCTATCATCGAATAAAACTGCAAATGTTATGGATCCCTGCCAGGTAAATTTCGCAATAGATGTACTGGTATTACATCTGCACCTATACCCCAAAAGCCAGCATATGGTGTGTGGTGAAGGGTACTTCTGTTACCATTGTTCGTTCCCTCTCCCGTTCCCTGGTCCATTCGCAAAGGTGCATGGGACGAATGGCTATCGGTAAACTCAACATTTACTCTAATTTCTCGGATTTTCTCATTCTGGTCATTTACAGGACGATGTGTGGAGACCTAATAAGTTGTCCAACTCTTTCCGAAACGTACTCTCTCTGAATTTCAATAGTAAACGTTTCCTGCGATGCATAGCGCCTCTCTTGCAGCCTCTGCCCCTGGTGTTTGTTGAGTAGCTGCGTAACGCTCTCGCACCGAACAACCGATTCGCTGACGAAACGAGACGTTCTTCGTTGGACTTTTTTCTACCTCTACTTTTCATCCGATATAGTGTGGAATCGTAATACTCAAGAATCGGTCGAAAATATGTTTTGTAACACACCTTTTTAGATGATAAATCATATTTCCTTAAGATTCTTCCTATAAATCTCAACCAGGAAACTACTTTTTCTACACTTTGTTTTATGCGATCACTGTACCTTAGGTCTCACTGGATGGTTACTCCTAGGTATTTTATGGAATAAATTGTACCCAGTTGTTTGTCACCAGTAGTGTAATCGTGCATAAGTGGATTTCTTCGCCTACTTATGCGCAGTATGTTACATTTATTTACGTTCAGAGTGAAGTGCTAGAGCCTGCACCAATCATCAATACTTTGCTCGTCTCCTATTGTTCGCTACAGTCATCTTGCTTTGCTGCCTGCGTACAGACAGTCGCATCATATGCGATCAACTTAATGGAGCATCCGACGTAATCCACTAGACCATATACATACGTATATTGTAAACCATATCTGTCATACCACACATCCTTGGGGGTACGCCTGAAATTATCTGTCCACCAGTAATTATCTGTACACCTGTCAGCCACATGTCGAGTTCTATCTGCAACGAAGTCCTGAATCCAGCAACAAATCACGTCCCGATTCTGTGTAAACTGGTGTATGTTTCACTAAAAGTGAGCGCGTAGCTGTATGAACACTATATCAACGCGAGCGCCGATGTCTATGGCACTCTACATCTCGTAGACGAACAGACAGCTGATTTTCGCACGATATCTGTTTGTGGAATTCATGTAAATTATTATGGAGGAGACCCTCGTTCTCAAAAATGTCATAATATATCACCATAATTACACGGCAGACTGAAGTCAGCGATATTGGTCTGTTATCAGTAGCATTTGTCCGACGACCCGTCTTGAAACAGGGACAGACGGGCGCTTTGGTTCAGATGCTAAGTACCCGTCGTTGATCCAGAACATACAATAAATTACGGTTAGAAGGGAGCGAGTTATTTATCATCAGCTCTCTCACACCTAAGAGGTAACTTATCTGGTGCAGTTCATTTTCTATTTCGCAGTTGCTTATCTCAATATTTTCCATTTCGGCTTGATCGCAACGTTTGAAAAGGGAGTTGTGTTACGATAAGCAGTTTCGAAAGACCAAATTCAGTAGTTCGGCCTTCTCTTTTCATCTTCCATTTCTATACCAGTGTGGTCAGTGAGTGAGTAAATAGATGATTTCGATCCGCTTACTGGCTTTACGTAAGACCAAAACGTGTTACGGTTTTAAGCCAGATCGGTCGGCGCGTTCAGCTGTTTTTTACGAACCAGGCCTTAACTTCAAGTAAGTATATGATGAAGCTCTGTTCTGCAATAATTTCCTAACACGGCTCCTAAACCACGGTGGGTCATTTATTTTCTTTCAAATATAGCACAGCAAATACTAGTCTAAGGGTACTGAACAGTCGTTTGAATTTTATTTATCCATTCGCTTTCCACATTTTCGTCCTCCTAACTTAATTTTCATATCGACTACTCATTTACTCACCAGTTTATATTCTGTCACTCTTGCTAAGTAAATATATTTTACCACCTTTGTTAGTGTTCCTCGTAACACACACAGTCATTCATGTTACCACAGTCTCATGATCGATGATGTATTTCTCTGTGTTAAATGTTATGAGAATTTTCATTTTGTCCGTTTATATGAGGCGCAAGACATTACTCTCAAGCGTTGTTTCTCTAAATACCTACTCGAAATAATTTTCAGACAACACATTGAGAATAATGTCACACGAATGCCTGTCTCTGTCCGAAAAAAATACATTAACGCTTACTGAATGTAATGAAACAGTATTCAACACGAGTAAATCCACTGGTACTATTCGCTTATTGACAAACAAACGTGAAAAGCACTAAACTACACTTACAAGGGGACGCCACGGCTTTGGGATCTCAGACTTACTTCAAACTTTGTATACATTTAGTGGGCCGTTAAAACAACATAATATTGAAGTAGTCAGGTTCACTACTCTGGCAATTCCGAGAAAACAGCAAGACAAGTTTTACGCTTCTATCATGTAACTTATGTAGAGCTATTGGTGACGTGAAACTGCATTAATAATTCAGCCCACAAATTAAAGGAAGTACATCTCCATGTGTTAATAAACCTGTAAGGACATTCAGTTTCTGGAGCATCGCTGTATATATCGCGTAATAGAGTTTAACAGTATTTATGGACGTAGTGTTCATGAGACACTTGTGAAACATTAAAAAACAACTTGCATGTTACCGAAGTTGACAATTGTGGTTCCTGCTCTTGAGCGCTGGGCACAAGCTCTGCACGTATTGCAGAACCTCCGTCAGCACACGCCACAGCTGCATTTTCTTCGTCAGTGAAGACGTGTGGTATTTTTAGCGCCCACTTGTGTAATGAAAGAGTTAAGGTAACTCATGATTCTGTTTTCACATTGACACAGGCGCTCCCCTGCAGTTGCGTCAATCAAATGAGAAAAATACTACACTGTTTCTTGGTATTAAGTACGTGCGTTTGTGGCGCAAATGTACAGAATTACGTAAAATTGTAAGATAAATACTACATACAAGCAGACAAGTAGCAGGGGAAGAAAGGCAACCACCATGAAATGTCTTGCATTTGGAATCACAGTGGAGTGTACCTCTCGCAAAATTTACGTTTTCTTCTGCGTAGTCCAGTATAAGTGGGTTATAGTCAGGCGGTGTTCTTATGCACAAAGTCAAACGAATTTCGTGAAACAACAAATAAACCTTCCCAGTATCAGCTCAGTTTTTATTATCTCTTTTTTATATTAGGCAATAGACGAACGAAGAAATCGAAAGTAAAAAATATAATAGAGTGGTAAATGTTTGATCTTATGGAATTGTGTTTCTGAATTACAAGATGGTGTCATTCAGTTAATATTAAGAAAGTTGACAGCCCGTGAATGCTCTGAGTAAAGCTAATCGAGAAACATTACTAAAATACTGGGGTGTGATCTCGTTTATTAATGGTTGAATCATTAATTTCCTCACAGTTCCACGTAGTTTGCAGTGGATTCCTCGACGTGAGTGGGAGATGTCGACAAATCATCTAAAATTGGGGACGTGCAGTTGCTGTCCCGGCCCTATCTGACAAGCACCTTTAGAGTAAGATTATTCTGTTACATTATGCCAATACTCCTCATTAATTGTCCCCATTCCCTCTCCTTACACGGATTAGCACACGCAGACACAGAACAGAGGCAACATTTGGCAGCGTTGATCTCAGTTTACCAGGCATTACATGAGCGTGTACTGAACAGATAACCCCGTCCGTGTTGCTACACGTGGCGTGCCAGCTATGAAACGTTTCCTTCTCAGGATCCAGAGACTTCCGGATCATCTACCGCGTGACTTGAAATCAAATGATGGGAGACTAAACACTCCATAGTTCTTTCAGAAGGTGTCGTCAGTTACCTCAATTTCAGTTGAGTAAAAGATTAACAGAGCGATATAACTATTTAGGGCAGCTTACGAGCTACAGACAATCTCGAAGCTTAAGTTTCGTGGCGAATCTGTAACTATTAAACCCATTTTTATGAAACTATTACAGTGTCCTTGTTGCGTACAAATAGTTCCTACATTTTCTCCAGCTATGGTCTCATGTCAGAATTTCTTCAACAACCGCGATAAAAAGTGTAATAAAACATATGATAAGAAGGGTCAGCTCTGAAATGGAATGTAAAGGAAGACCACAGAATATCGAGTCTGTAAAGATTTCAAATGGTTCAAATGGCTCTGAGCACTATGGGACCTAACTTCTCAGGTCATCAGTCCCCTAGATCTTAGAACTACTTAAACCTAACTAACCTAAGGACACCACACACATCCATGCCCGAAGCAGGATTCGAACCTGTGACCGTAGTGGTCGCGTGGTTCCAGACTGTAGCGCCTAGAACCGCTCGGGCGTAAAGATTTCAGCTGAAGGGCTTTACCTCATCATGAAATACCTGCAGTAAGGTTTTCCGTAGAGCCTTAGCCGAATTCCTAATCTTGGTTTCAGAAAATAAATGAAATCGTACAAGGCCTGACCACGTTTTGTACACGAGTCGACGAATTATTAGCAGTGGTTACGGAACGAGCTGTATTGTCTAGACGAGTTCCATATGGAGGTTTTAGCATAAGAAACGGTGGTCATCGTCTGACCTCACAGCATGAGGTTTGTCTGTGGGACTTACGGTAGGATCCTGGTGTAGCAGCTGCTCTTCACATTTCACAGAACAGATAATTGAAGATCGCATATGTATCCAGTGACTTCACAGAGCAATGTTTTTGCTGCACTAAGATACTCGTGTCGGATGCTGGAGGATTTTGGTTTAAATTCCCGATTAGCAATACAGATATAGCCTCCCAATGCTTTCCTAATCTCCAATAAATCGAATACTGAGAGGGCTCGTTTGAAGCGAAAGCTGCTTGTTTCATTATACAATCTTTCGAAATTTGAGGTTTTTTTTTTTTATGCAATGACCAAATCGTCGATGGGACGTTACGCCATAATCTTTCTTCCATCCTTTTGAAGGAGAATAAAAGCACATTTGTTGACATACTTGCATTTTTGAAGTTTTGTGTTTCATTTAATCTGTCAGATTACGATGTACTACGCTTCCTTGCAAGTCACGCTACATTTTGATTTCTCGCTGCTGCTTCACTGTTTCAATTTCTTAGTTTGGGTTCATGTCGGCCATTTATTGAGGTTATTCCAATACTCACAAACGCCAATAAGGATAAGCTCCATAACAACGGCAGCATTGTTTTTGCAGTGTTAGGTGAGTCTCAGTTCATTGGTTTCAGTGAATGCACTGTTTTCTGTGCAATGTATCACGCGATTTATCTCACTGTGGTACCATGCCTTCTTAACGAATAAGAAGAGTCAATACGGCCAATTTCTTTTCTATTCCTGGTTTAACAAGAAATTTTTCCCTGTCTCTAATGAGGTGGTTGGGAAGAAAGTAAGGACTCGTTCTATTATTCCAAAAGTAATCGCCATAACTCTTAATACATTTATACCGCTATGAGACAAGATTGTTTATGCTTTCATTGCAAAATATCTGCTGTTGAATAAGGAACCGTGACTGTACTCTTCGTACGAAACAAATGTTGCCAAGGTTGTTTCGAATACGTTGCAGAAGTTTCGTTGGGAATCCCTCACACATCGTCCATATTTTCCCGGTCTCTCCCAATGCGATTTTCATATTTTTTTAATCCTGAAGAAAGACATTTGTGAACACCGATTAGCATGGGATGAAGAGGTGCACGTGTGGATACAATCGCGCTTCCGTAAGCAAACAGAAACATTTTTCCATGAAGGCACTGATCGCCTTGTCTCACGGGGCGCTGTATGTATAAACATTTATGGCGATTACCTTACAAATGACAAGTAATTTACTTACTTCTGTTCCCTCTGTCCCGCTTTAATTTGACTGCCCATTATACAATCTTGCTATTATATTTCAACTGTCGAATTTATGTCTCTGTGAGAATTCTGGGAAAATATGAAGGCTATTAATATTCATATTAATGTCGCTCAGGCATTTTTCCTCATTAACCTACCGTGGGACATTTTTTCCGTAAAAAGAAACAGCGTTGTTGTGCTCGTGCTTGTCAGGTGTAAATTACTTTCTTTTGCGCAACACTATAATTCTAGAAATGCTGTTCTGTAGTACAGCATCTACAGGCCGATGAAGAGAAGAAATCAGTCACGGAGCTTGAGCAAACGTTGTCGCTTAGGCTGAGGCTGTCCACCTAACAATGAGCGACATGTTTCTTCCGCATAACCTGAATTATCCGTTACTACGAAAATACTGAATAATCTCCAATGTCACCAGTCAGATACGCCGCCCATAACTTCGGTGTACCCAGTAATGACATTCGCTATTGTACGCAAACACAGTTCCGAATGAAACAACACATTTGATGTCTCTTTTGCATATTTACCCTGTATTCCGAGACATGTGTTTCGTTAGAGCTACTATTTATCGATGTCCATTACACTGGTGTTGCTTTAGGCACCGAATGCTTGTTACAGATGCAAACAACAGGGCCGACTAGCGCAGAACAGAGCTGACAGTGAACCATAAAGCAGACGTCATGACAGCTACAGCGCCGGGTTTAGCTGGCGCAACTCGTCGCTGCATCGTTTATTTAAAACGTTTTTAGATATGCTACTGAATATCAGTGTGGGTAGTCATCCGAGGAAACCCTAATGTGAACACAGAGCTTGTTAGCGCACTCTGTCTCTGAGGAAGCTGGCGTAAACTTTATTACTGGATACAAGCTTTGCCCGAAACTTTTCCTTGTTTTTCTCACAGAAACATGATTCGGCGTACACAATTCGTCCGTCTTAAGAACCTATTTTTCCTTCTTCTTTTAAATTACGCCATCAGTGTCGCTACGTAGAGGGAGATACGTTTAGGGAAGATTCCCCGGACTGACAGCGGTTCATTTTTTTCCTTTTTTTCAGGACATGTTGTTGTGTACGCTTCGTCGCTTCATTGTGACCCTTGTACCGGTAATATACACCAAGAATCAACTGACTATGTTAATAATTTCCTACAGCTGCTCATAATATGGACTGTGTATTTGTTTGTTAATACTAAATTTGTTCTAGGAGATCGGAGATGAAACTACACCACGTCTTTCCTAAATTATATTGTTTATGTAAGCATATACAATTACTAATATTATGTAACAACATGCATGTAATTATACTGTGACGCCGATGACGATGTGAAGTTTGACACTGTATGTCACTATTGCACTACGGTAAAAATACTGCAGTATCACAGATTATTTACAGTCTTCCTTATAAAGACTGTATAATTGAAGACTGTATAATTAAAAATAATTTAAGCTATTTTAATAAACTTCTGAACTTCATAATGATCGCCTTATGAGTCACCATTACAAACGGAATACAGTCCTTCCAAACCGTTTCTTCATTCCTCAGGGGAGACCAGGTCACCTTATTTACAATTTTGGTTGCAGTTACGTTGCCTTACTTTAATCACTTTCTGCAGTGCACTGTTATGGACAACTTGTTCTACGACATCAGCATTAGGTTATGGTGCTTTCAACGAATGTGAAATGAAAATCGCCTGCAACAAATACGTATTAATTACTTCCAGTTCGCTAGAAGCATGAACTCTCTGTGACTGTGACAATTAGTTACATTAGCAGAGTCATAAGTCAACTTAATTCCAGTTTGTGCCGAACAGAACATTAGACATTTTTCCAGTCAGAGTAAATTATCTTTAAACTTGGCCAAATCCACCATAATGTTAATCATTAATAATGGATCTTCTGATACTATACTGCAGTGCCAATTCTGTTTAAATTTTTACTGCTCCGAGTTGTGATCATAAGCACAAAACTTCGGATGTAAGGCAACTGGTTTCGAAACGAAACGAGAAAAAAACGGGAGAGTATAGGTCTATTGCCGAAAGTGATAATCCCACTTCAAAATCAACTATAAATAAACATACGTGATAATTTTGATGAGTATAGAAATCCCCACTGTTGGCAAAACATCAAAAGTAGAACAAAGTAATTATCACAAAGCCATACGTTTGTCTGTCGACTACGAGCAAGGCCGCTGCAAATGTAATTAGCTATCACAACGCTGCTTCCCGTAAGTTCAACGCACGTTTACTGTTAATAAATGCATCGAGCGTGTAGAGCAAAAATATCTTGTTTGACTAAAAATTAAGTTACTGTGATTTGAGGAAACACATCTGCTCCTCATTGTGAGTGAAACGACTGTTATTATAATATGTATGGAAGGTACTGAGATTCCATCGCGTACCTAACGATTCAAAACGCGTTGCGACATGATAACGTTCACGAGCACAAATTTACAATGATTACTACGACCAAATCTTGTCACGTAGAAGAAGGTGTAATTAGATGAATGACGAACTCTGACTTCACTTAACGAAAGTTTATTCAGCACTTGCACATACAAGAGCGCGGAGTGAACTGCCCCCGGCCAGAACACATACGGTATATATACAGTTACAAAACATTCCAGTTCAACGATTCTTGACATTTGTTGGTACTTCTAGAATGTACTCGAACCGAATATAGAAATTAAAATTTTACAGTTCACGTCATCGTGACCCTCCTGGCGACAATTTAGAATCATATCCACTCCACCACAGTGACTGTGCTACTCAGATTCTTCTGCAACAGTACATTAATATAACATTTCTGAATAACACCTCAACACCTGAAATAATTTTGCTCTCAAAATGGTAAATCATCGCCGAAATACTGCATCACAAGTAACAAAAAGGTCAGTCTAATAAAAGCTATTGAAACTAGAAAAATTCAGAAAAATATGAAAAATTCTTGCTAGGTTACTAGCAAGAAAATTAATCAATTTAATTTAATGCCAGTGATAATGATTCGAATTACAGACTGAAGTTCTTCAATAAACACTTCATTTGATGTGTCAGTTAAAGTAGTAAGAAATTTATTTCTGGTTACTGTCGCAATAAAGTTTAGTGGCTCAGTTATACAATTTACATGTGTGGGATATTTCATTAACCCAAGAACACTCGGTTGATCCTATCCCAGGAAATAACGATATTCACATAACGACAGATGCCAAATACAAAATTACAACTGCAATAACACCACTGCGATATGACTATTTCACCAGCGTATGTACCGAGCGAGGTGGCGCAGTGGTTAGCACACTGGACTCGCATTCAGGAGGACGACGGTTCAATCCCGCGTCCGGCCATCCTGATTTAGATTTTCCGTGATTTTCGTAAATCGCTCCAGGTAAATGCCGGGATGGTTCCTTTGAAAGGGCACGGCCGACCTCCCTCCCCGTCCATCCCTAAACCGAAGAGACCGATGACCTGGCAGTTTGGCCTCTTCCCCCAAAACTACACAATCCCAGCGTATGCACTTGGACCGCCATTTAGAAAATAAAAAGTCTAAACAATATTCCTCAGAAACTGTGGACGTGATGATTACCGTGGCGTCGGATGACGATCTTCTTCACCAATTCACCAATCTCTCTTCTACACCTCTCAGGGTCGGTGCACGCGGCGTACCGTAGGTCTGCCTGCAACAGTGGTTGGCTCACTGACGGCCTTATAACGCGAATACTATTCGAATCGTAAATTAATCCTACTAGCATCGCACCAAGTGACGAGCGCTATGCGTCTTCAACTCGTATCTTCACAGTCAACAACGGAAGAGGTTCGAAGCGGGTTTCGTGCAGCATTTTTTGTTCCATTTACAAGGAACTGTGGTAGACTACCTATTCCTAACAGTTTTACTTAACAGTTCTATGAACTGCCGTGTATATGTATACATTTAATGCAATTTACAAATGTGGTATACAGCATGTAGCGCAAATGGTTCAAATGGTTCAAATGGCTCTGAGCACTATGGGACTTAACTTCTGAGGTCATGAGTCCCCTACAACTTAGAACTACTTAAAACTAACTAACCTAAGGACATCACACACATCCATGCCCGAGGCAAGATTCGAACCTGCGACCGTAGAGGTCGCGTGGTTTCAGACTGTAGCGCCTAGAACCGCTCGGCCACTCCGGCCAGCATGTAGCGCAAATGAAAATTATAATTAGGTGTATGACATTTCTAAACGACAACTCTTAACTTGAACTATGTACTTGAGAAAAAGGAGAAAAATAGTAATCGTGGTTTCGACTGCACTCATTCGTTGCACAGTCAGAAGCACGAATCCATTAACTCTCATAATTTCACATATGTTGTAACTTTCAGATGGGTAGACCGTCTGGTGATACAGTTTTCTTCACGTACACCACACAAAGCCACATAACATAGCTTGCCCCGTACAGCTCCCCACCCTTTGCCATTAGCGATTCATTTAATTTGTAATTCGCGGCATCGATTCGTGAAGCGCCCACTGCGGAAGCAGCTTCACTCTCACTGATGCGGAGGATTGTTAAATGGTGCGTGCTCTGACAATCAAAGCCGAAATGTGAAGCCACGCATGTTGCCGTAACAGAACGCTCTCGCAGACCTAATGAGATTAATTTGTTTTCGATATTCTATAATGATGCTGCCGTTAAATGCCCCCGGCTGAGGACCAACAGCTTCAATTGTAGCTCAATTTAGAATATAGTAGCGAAAGCAGTTACCTTTCCGTTATAGATGTTACGTTGACTGTCGTTACAGAACAGTGAACAAGTATTCAGCATTCAGTATAAGCACATGAATCACGGACCCTCTATTACGTACATATCTCTCCAGTGAAGAGCACTACGAGATCAATTATAAATTTTTGTTCCAACTCCTACAACTTGTTTAATGTGCGCTGAAAACCATTATTTGATAGTATCCCCTGTCCTTAGGCAAATGTGCACTGCTAGAGCAAATGTATGAAATATGTAAAACAAGGAAATAGAAATAGCGCTAATTACCGATCGGAAGTCAAATCTGAATGCTTGAAATTTTTTTCTGAGCAAAATCCATTGCTACTATATTAGTGAACAGTATAAAAAGAATGCTATAAATACACAGATGAAAGCGTCAGAATATTCAACACTTTCAACAGATAATGAGGTACTGTTCAAATACGGTCACCACATAATTATATGAACACATCATTTAAGACAGTACGTATGAACTTTGATCGACTGGTGCCTGCCTTTAATGCTATAATATGATAGTTTGCACTAAAAGATGAAGAAACTAAAGCAAAATCGATAAATAAATATGTATGATACTTCGTCCAGAGAACTGAAGCTGATCGACAAAAACATTTACTAAATCCGCGACATTATGTATGATAAAAGTTCCTTTAAAAATTTATCTAGAAATTTCGTCAGTAACTTTTCATGAATTCACTTATAAATACCACTCCGGGCTGCTATGTCAGAAAGTACGAGCGTACGCTGGATGAAAATGTTGCAAATTTTTTGAGTAATTTGATACAACGATAAATGTATACACATGTATGTATATATTGAAGCTGTGTGGAGCGTCGGCACAGGCTACGAAGGCATGAATAAGAATTTCAGCCACGTGTGTTGCATACGGAACACAGCCAGTTGTGGTGCCCCAGATTCAGTATTGGAGACGCGATTGCTTGCGGTTCTGTTGCGAGATAACATTGCTGTGAAGGTGGCACTACGAGAGTATAACAGAAAACGTTTGCCACCTCTCCTGCTTCTGTTGACTCACAGTTGGCGTAATGTAATAAGACGAAAAAGAAATATACAATCTACTTTCAATTGACCCCACATGTGCTCTCAAGCCATTCCCCCAATGATTGTAGACATAACAGCTGACGCTAAATACCTCAGTCTGCACGTCCTCCAGTTCAGATGCAGCTTGACAAAAGAAAAATGTTATCTTTATGATGTTTCTAACTGTGAGAACATAACACAACCCTGCATGACACATACAGTGCTTCGAAGTTTTAGGATAAATTAGAATAATAATCAGCCCACATTTGATTCATGTCTACTAATTAAATTTATTAACGTTATGATAGTCGGATGCAAGTAAATGCTCATGACTGGTAGCGTACAATGAAACGCGTGGACAGTCACAGACGCAGAGGTTTCTAAATTCTTATAACTCATTTTAAGCATCGTCTGACTCCAGAGGTGTACGCCTGACTTTCTTTTACCATGCGGAACCATTTCAGTACTACATTTTACCATCTAAAAGTGAACTATACTTTCACTAATTGTGCCGTTACCCACATCGGTGGCATTCAAAACACATTAAGCTGTACGATATGAACGAAATTTATAGCAGCTTTACAGAAAAACTTGTGACTTGTGGACTGGAATACACTCTCCGAAATTTTGAAGGAAACAGGCATAATATATAGGACGTGAATGTTTATCTACAACTTGTAGGTAGCCCATACTGCAGTTACAGGAATCGAAGGACATGAAAAAAAGCAGTAGTGGACAAGGGAGTGAGACAGGGCTGTAGCCCCTCCCTGTTAATGGCACACAAATCAACAATGAAAAGAATTTACAGCCAAGAAAGAATTCTTTTGTTGATACTAAGTGTATAAAATAATACGTTCAAACTCACATCAAACTGAAATAAGTAACTGGGAGTTAATTTGTAGCGGGGCAAAACTGACGAAAAGGGATTGGGAAATCAATCTCCTTTAGCGGTATCGAGGAACTGTAGCTTGTTATTCATTCAGTAGCTGTTTAGGACGGTTCACGTAGTGTCATAATGTTTGAAGCAGAGATAGTTATCTTTGCGTTGTGCCCAGAGAATAACATTTTTGCATCTACGTCATAAGTAGGTTTGGTTACCAGATAATGATTTGCAAAAGTGTAGCCTGTTTGTATTGTTTCTGGCTTCCGTGGAAATCTTTAATTCGGATGTTCTTTAATCTGTCTCTTTTTCCCATGCAGTGCGAGCCACACGCTTTACCAGTGATATTACACAATACGGATTTGTACACAGGGTACTGCTGATCTTTGGTTACTGTCTTTATGGTATAGTAGGTTACAGTTATATTTATTTTTCTTCGAAATATTGGTTACTTTGGTAGAAGCTCTAAAAACAAATGGCAGAGCACCCTGTGTCCACAAGACTGCTGATTTCACTTTTTACCGACCGTTTTCTGTTAGTTGAAATGTCCATCACTGACTTTTAACAAAAAAATCACCATCGAATCAAGAACTCTAAACATTTGTTATCAGTCCACCCTTTTTGACAGTATTTTTAAGTTAAAAATAAAAATAATTAAGCTGAAACGCTAGTGTAGCATCTATCAGTGCCCTAAGCGATAGGTAGATAAAAACTCGTACCATCATATCTTAGCAGATTATCTACCACAACTGGCATTGTTTCTGCTGAATATGACACATTTTGCGACCGGTTATACGAAATACACAAGAATTTATCCAAACACAGAGATAATTAGTCCCCAGTTACCAATACTGGGGTCGGTAACATCAGTCGTGGCTCATACACCGTAGGAAAATCAAGTAGATACGTGAGCACCCTGCTTACAGAACAGCACAACAGCTAGAAATTTCGAAAGACAAATTTCATTTGAGCGAATTGTCTGGAAATCAGACACTATTATGTAGTAGATGTAGAAATACGGCAATCTAGACATAGTGGACGGAAATGGTGGAGACCAAAAGGAACCACAAGTACCATTCGAACAACTATTGAATGAACAGACTAAGCTACTCTCCACTTCTTCATATTGCCTATCCTAACTGATGGGGCAAACTACTTTTGTTAGATTTTGCTTCACTATAAATGAATTTCCCTGTAACTTATTTTAGTGTTACCTAACTCTGGGTGCAGTACTTTGTATGTTTAGTATTATCAGTTAATTATTTCTTCTTTGTTATTCTTTTCTCTTCCCTGGCCTTTATCCCTTATGTTGACGTGGTCGGCGGATTAATTAAAGCATTTGCCAATGATAGGTGGATACTAACCCTGGATGCACTTACCCGGATGTGAAAACAGCCCATAAACCACGTAAAGGCTGGCTGGCACACCGGCCCTCGTCGTTTATCCGCCGGTTCTAATCGACCCAAGTCCGACATTCTCCCCGAATCCCGGAAGCGGCGACCGAACGCGCTTAGCTATCGGGGTGGGTCTAGCAGTTGATTTCTTGATTACTGTTAATTATTTTCTGGGTTAGTTTATGTATGTACCGGTTATCACAACAAAATATTTGCTAGTAATGATAAACAATTCGAAACCTAAGTTGCAAAAATAAATTATAATAGAAACAAGTGGAGTAAAAAGTTGGTTTCATTCCTTTTTGTACGTACACCATAAACATATGGTATCTCAACTAGGAAGCATTCCGCGAAGGAGTAAAGATATCACTCTTCTGTTAACAATGCGACACCCTCGATGAAAATCCCAAATCGAGAATCGTAAATGTGAATTGAACAGATTTATAGTGTGCCTGTGTTACGTACGATACACAGAGGCTACTGGAATAATAAAAGCCACCTAACATACTATTAGATACTTTTCTGTTGTTATTTTTTAGTTTTTAGTCATAGTAAGAAGCGTAATGCAAGAGCTCCAGTAACTCGCCGAAAGCAGTCAGCTATAAATCGGCGAGTCGTATCAGAGGGTAATAAACCTTAATGTCGGCCGGAAGCGAGGCGAGTAACGAGGATTCGGTTGGCTGGGGAAAGAAAGCGCAGTGCTGTCCCACTCGATCTAGTTAAGAATCCCGGGGGAGCGCGCCAGCGACGGCGACGGCGACGGCGACGGCGACCGCTGAAAGGCGTCGCGTGACAGAGAGAAACGACGCCGCGCCGCGCCCGGCCCTTACCAGTATTAGCCGAGTTCCTCCACTTCCTTTCTCCACCAATTTATATACATACGTAATACATGAAGGCCATTAATGTCCTTCAACGTGACGAACGTATTTCAGGAGTATCAATGAAAATTATTCATCAAGCATTCCGCATTATAATCTCTGTCTGATGGTAATTAATAGAAGCTACCCTTAGTTTTTCCCAATCGATTTTCGCAAAGCACTACCAGCAGATAACCGTACCAGTCGGAAGGGAAGGTAAAAACGTGAGAGTACATAGGGTCCAGACTTTAATACTGCTGAAGTGTGTAGGAGCCGTAATAGGGGGAGTTGTAGAGAACGTGAAGCGTATGTGAAGTCGAATAATAGCGACGCGCTTAACTAACGAGAGCTTGTAACAGAAAAGTTATGATATCTTAACTGGTAGGCTCTAGAACAGAAGAAAGACTCCAAGAACCTCTCGAAAGTCTATGTACAGAACTTGAAGAATCGTCTTTCATTGCCCAAACTGCGAATATTCCTCCACCTTCTACGCACTCTCTATTACTAGCGGCGTACATGTGAAGATATAAAGAGGAGGAGAATCGTCACACGCGTACTTTGTACCCCAAGCTGTCCTAGAGTTCTAAAATTTCATGGAGTATCTACGACCTGAATTCTACGACAATATTATTCAAAGTAAGCTGTAGTAACACAAGAATTTCGAGTTCTACGCTTAGCCATCATTAGCTATTATTATGGATATAAGACGCGAATATAGCATTTCATTCACAGTGTAGTAAAACAGAAAAGTAAAAGATTCGAACGAAATAGCTTCATTAGCCCTCAACTTAATCACCGTTGACCACAATACAACGCCAAGTCTCCTTTTGAATTCCACAAAAGCGTGGATACCACACGTATCTGGAAATCCATCTACATAACATTCAGACAGATGCATGTTGCAGCTGAAAGGGCTACCTAACCTACTCAGGATCTAACCAGCAGCATTACGTCGTATGTCTCTCTCGTCACTGTTTGCAGAAAAGATTGGCGACAGCTATGCCTTATTCTGTAATCACTATCCGTGATGCTTCGTGGACGTCAACAATTTTGAACGACTGAGGTGGGAGACAAATCTTCCGATTACTTCTGTCTTTCTTCACGACGGCATTGACATTACTGTACGCTAATCACCAATTCCGGTGGTGTCTACCTCAGATACAGTCGCCAATTTTGTGCGTCTGTTTACTGGATGACACTAACTCAAAAAAATGTTCGAATGTGTGTGAATTCTTAAGGGACCAAAGTGCTGAGGTCATCGGTTCCTAGAGTTACATACTACTTAAACTAAGTTATGCTAAGAACAACACACACACACACATCCATGCCCGAAGGACGACTCGAACCTCCGAAGGGAGGGGGCCGCGAACCGTACATGGCGCCCTAAACCGCGCGGCCACTCCGATCGGTGACGGTAATTATACTGTATCATAACCTCAGATATTTCCATAGCGTCTCGAAACCACCCGAAATTATTAAAACACCATTGCAACATAATGATGCCATCCGTCAACATTCTTGGACGTTTGGAATTAAAGGGGCGCTTCAGTTTAAGCAAGGTGTCCACGTATCGCTGTGAGTTAATTGTGGCACCATGTTCTACAAACCCGATGAGCAGCCGGCATTTGAAGTCAAAGAAAAAGTTCGTTAAAACTTTCCCAGAGCTGGCGTGCCAGTTGTTTCGACTGAACTGCAGAAGATTATCTGAAAAGCCCTAACAGTTTCTCCAAATACTCCCGATTTCCCCCATACGATTTCCACATTTATGGCGTCGTAAATAAAGACATTCGTGGCCGTTGATTTGCTTCCTACGAAGAGGTGCACGCATGAGTGCAATCATGTTTCTGTAGGTAAACGCAACCATTTTTCATGAGAACACTCACAGTCTTGTCGCACAGTCCTATAAATGTACTAACAGTTATGGCGACCTTATTTCCATCTATCTCATTTGACTGCTCCCATAAGCAATCATACAGCCTTCCCCTGCTTAGTCAGATCCACATGCTGTCAAGATCTGACAATATTCTAGTTTCATAACAAGCCTGCCGACCAATAATTAATTGTCGTTGTGCCTTGCCTTGGTTGTCAGATATAGTTGTGGTGTTCCAGCTCGTTCTTCGTATGCTACCTCCAATTCGCGAGTTGCTGCTTCTCACCTATCTTCAACGTCGTTAATGCGAACAGATTCCCTGTAGTAAATCACTTTAACGAACAAGAAAACATCACCCACTTGACCTCATATTTGAAGTAGGAAAAAGCACACAAGCGAGATATTAGCTCCAGTAATCCATCTTGCCCAAAAATTCGGGCCATAATTTTGATAGCACGCAGTTGTAACGTCTGATCGTACAGCTTTCAAACATACACTCCTGGAAATTGAAATAAGAACACCGTGAATTCATTGTCCCAGGAAGGGGAAACTTTATTGACACATTCCTGGGGTCAGATACATCACATGATCACACTGACAGAACCACAGGCACATAGACACAGGCAACAGAGCATGCACAATGTCGGCACTAGTACAGTGTATATCCACCTTTCGCAGCAATGCAGGCTGCTATTCTCCCATGGAGACGATCGTAGAGATGCTGGATGTAGTCCTGTGGAACGGCTTGCCATGCCATTTCCACCTGCCGCCTCAGTTGGACCAGCGTTCGTGCTGGACGTGCAGACCGCGTGAGACGACGCTTCATCCAGTCCCAAACATGCTCAATGGGGGACAGATCCGGAGATCTTGCTGGCCAGGGTAGTTGACTTACACCTTCTAGAGCACGTTGGGTGGCACGGGACACATTCGGACGTGCATTGTCCTGTTGGTACAGCAAGTTCCCTTGCCGGTCTAGGAATGGTAGAACGATGGGTTCGATGACGGTTTGGATGTACCGTGCACTATTCAGTGTCCCCTCGACGATCACCAGTAGTGTACGGCCAGTGTAGGACATCGCTCCCCACACCATGATGCCGGGTGTTGGCCCTGTGTGCCTCGGTCGTATGCAGTCCTGATTGTGGCGCTCACCTGCACGGCGCCAAACACGCATACGACCATCATTGGCACCAAGGCAGAAGCGACTCTCATCGCTGAAGACGACACGTCTCCATTCGTCCCTCCATTCACGCCTGTCGCGACACCACTGGAGGCGGGCTGCACGATGTTGGGGCGTGAGCGGAAGACGGCCTAACGGTGTGCGGGACCGTAGCCCAGCTTTATGGAGACGGTTGTGAATGGTCCTCGCCGATACCCCAGGAGCAACAGTGTCCCTAATTTGCTGGGAAGTGGCGGTGCGGTCCCCTACGGCACTGCGTAGGATCCTACGGTCTTGGCGTGCATCCGTGCGTCGCTGCGGTCCGGTCCCAGGTCGACGGGCACGTGCACCTTCCGCCGACCACTGGCGACAACATCGATGTACTGTGGAGACCTCAGGCCCCACGTGTTGAGCAATTCGGCGGTACGTCCACCCGGCCTCCCGCATGCCCACTATACGCCCTCGCTCAAAGTCCGTCAACTGCACATACGGTTCACGTCCACGCTGTCGTGGCATGCTACCAGTGTTAAAGACTGCGGTGGAGCTCCGTATGCAACGGCAAACTGGCTGACACTGACGGCGGCGGTGCACAAATGCTGCGCAGCTAGCGCCATTCGACGGCCAACACCGCGGTTCCTGGTGTGTCCGCTGTGCCGTGCGTGTGATCATTGCTTGTACAGCCCTCTCGCAGTGTCCGGAGCAAGTATGGTGGGTCTGACACACCGGTGTCAATGTGTTCTTTTTTCCATTTCCAGGAGTGTATGTGCGCACCGGTTGTCACTCGCTCCGCTCCACTGCAGCCGCTTAATGCCCGAACGTAAAATGATATAACGTGGAGTGAGGAAGAAATACGTGAAGTGCGGTTATGACATTGGTGATATGCGTGGTTGAGTGTGTCAAAGAGTACGGTCACTAACCTGTGGCTAGTGCCAGAGACCGCTTGCTTTGAAAATTTTTATGGTGCAACTCACAAATGCAGTGAAAATGAACGAGAAGAATGGGTGTGTCAATAAAGAAGTAGTACAGCTCTATTTACTTACTAATGCCGCTGTTGTGCGCTATTTTCTTTGTGTTTTAAAGGTAGCACTGTTAGAGTGAACTACATGTACAGGAAAAGCGCTATTCTTCAACGTTAGTGCCGCCATTAAATTGTAAATAGAAAATCATAATAAATCTTTATTTGCTTAGGTTTATTCTTTTTGATTTTCAGACGACTATATAGCTGCAGAATATCAATTCGAGAATATTGTAAAATAATACTGTACCCATATGTGCTTGAGGTTGACATATTACTTGCTCATATTAGTTTCTTGCGTAGAATAACTTGTCATCTCGAATGAGATTTCAGAACACGTTGGGTAGATGTGCCCATCTCCCCTGTCCTCTTTTCTCGCCTTCGAAATTCACCGAACACTAGGGCACTGGCTGCCATTCCGCTGTACTGTTCACGCACTATGCGACCCGCAGTGGCGCAGAGCGAGTGACCAACAACCGGTGCGCGCGAAGTTCACAAGTTGTTCAAATGGTTCAAATGGCTCTGAGCACTATGGGACTTAACTTCTGAGGTCATTAGTCCCCTAGAACTTAGAACTACTTATAGCTAACTAACCTAAGGACATCACACATATTCATGCCCGAGGCAGGACTCGAACCTACGACCGATCGGTCGCGCGGTTCCAGACTGTAGCGCCTAGAACCACTGGGCCACCCCGGCCGGCTCAGAAGTTGTACTCTAAAGTCATAACTGCGTACCATAAGAATTATAGAACAAATTTTCGTCTGGGATCGATTTTTGGGGATGGACTGTGAGGCTGATAACGACGGAGGTTCGAGTCCTCCCTCACGCATGGGTGTGTGTGTTTGTCCTTAGGATAATTTAGGTTAAGTAGTGTGTAAGTTTAGGGACTGATGACCTTAGCAGTTAAGTCCCAGAAGATTTCTCACACATCTGAACATTTTTTTGATTTCTGGGGCTGAAATTTTCTTCTTAAAGTAAGAGATCAAGTTGATGACGTTTCCTTCTACGAATTCATCTAATTCGGAAGTCCGTTTCCTGTAGTGTACGTTATAAAATTTAGTTTTATACTAATTGGGGAAAGTAAGCTCCTGCAAGGAAAACTGATGTGCCGGCCGAAGTGGCCGTGCGGTTAAAGGCGCTGCAGTCTGGAACCGCAAGACCGCTACGGTCGCAGGTTCGAATCCTGCCTCGGGCATGGACGTTTGTGATGTCCTTAGGTTAGTTAGGTTTAACTAGTTCTAAGTTCTAGGGGACTAATGACCTCAGAAGTTGAGTCCCATAGTGCTCAGAGCCATTTGAACCATTTGAAAACTGATGTGACGGTTGGATACACATCTCTTATAGTTACTTTCTTTAAACAGTGAACCTTCGAATTAGCTACATGCTTCTTTCTTACGTTATGATTACCTCCAATAACACTGTGATTAACATAAGACACTTAATTTTAAGGCTTCTCCATTTTCATGCTGAAGAGAAAGCGCTCGGTTTTATAACAGCACTTACATCTATTTAGGCGGCCAATACTTGAAAATATAAATGAATGATTTTTAATGAGGGATGATGAGGCCTGACTGCGAGTATCTCCGTGCGCCAATAGACACTCGTAGTTACGGTTCTACAGTTTTTATTAGCTTTTACACAGTCACTTTCTATGACATCGTCATCAACGTGTTTGGTTCAACGTGGTCATCGTCAGATGCCACAATACACAAAAGAAAAGCTTATACTGAGAGCTGCAACAAGTACAAATTTTTTACTAGTTATACTTGTGAGCCAAAAAAAAATGGCTCTGAGCACTATGGGACTTAACTTCTGAGGTCATCAGTCCCTTAGAACTTAGAACTACTTAAACCTAACTAACCTAAGGCCATCACACACATCCATGCCCGAGGCAGGATTCGAACCCGCGACCGTCGCGGTCGCGCGGTTCCAGACTGTAGCATCTAGAACCGCTCGGCCACTCTGGCCGGCTTGTGAGCCAAGTACAGTGCTATTAACATATGGCATCTGGTGAATTGTCGCCTGAGCAGTATGTCCGAAGTCAGGGAATTATACATATACAACTAAATGGACTTTCCCATCCCTAAACGTTGCGCAAGATGCGAACAAACTTATCTCGTGAAAATAATAAAATATGAGAAATACTACAATAAGGTTCAATCAATTATTCTTGATGCATGAAAGCAGTTAAAACAGTAAAACTTATTTGAAACAGATAATCGTTACAATAAAAGAGAGGGAGCAGCAATCCTTATGGCACATACTGTATTTACATCTCCTGATGGTGCTGCACTTCAGGCTGCTAGATGTTTACGCCACTGCACGTAAGCTTAGAGAGGCGACAACTGAATGGACAACCAGGAGGGCACTTTGTTGTTACTGTTCGCTGGCAGACTCCTTCCGGCTGCGAGATGTTTGCGTTATCTGGGCAGATGCTAAGAACTGTAGACGCAGCCCGGCACTCACTCGCAGATAGTCCCCATTATCAGCTGGAGCATGTATTAAGAACTAAACAGATTGTCGTAAATATTACAAAGTGCATAAATTCCAAACTCATTATATTTTATTATTTACGATGATATGTTTATTTGAGGTAGTCACTGAGTCCTACATACATGCTTCAGCTGATGATGTAGCCTCCATGTGAACGAGTGCAACATTGTGGCGTCCGGGCAGCGTCTGCACTTCGTATCATCTACCCAGCTAATATTAACACCCCTGAGCCAGAAGAAGCATGCCAGCGAGCTGCAACAGGGAACTGCCCTTTTCATCCATTCTGCATCGCTCCTTCTAAGCTTATGCGCAGTGGCATAAACATCTAGAAGCCCGAAGTACAGTGCTGTTAGGCACTGGAGATACAGGGTAGTTAGAATTAGTCTCTCGCTGCTTGAGCCAGCGTAGACAGAAAAGTATTTACCGGACGGGTACAAAACATTATAGGCATAATGTTCGGACTCGGCGCTGCAGGATATGCGTTGTTGGTATGGTAGTTTCATGACTTGCCGTTAGGTACTGTTACTGGTATGGCGACTTAGGGTTGAATCATAAGCATCAGTGTGCATTACGGCTGCAGTCACCATGGGTCTGGAAAAGGTGCATAGGGCTTTACTCGTAAAGCCGTTTTATCAAAATAACAGCAGCATTTTCTGCTCTTCGCTAGTACCAATGTATTAAAGGAGTGTAGAGAGGTCCTCTTCCGCACCGGGGTTGAAGAACAATGTTCGAAAGTTGAAATTAACCGTCAATTAGGGAATGGCTCCTGATAGAAGCCGATGGCCAATTGCTCCACAGACTGTTGAAGAATTTACTGTTGCCATGACTGAGAATGCTGAACGCAGTGTGCGGTCTTCAAGCCGTGCTCGAGCTGCGTCTCGATAGCTGAGCATTTCATGGACCACTGTTCGAAATGTGCAACGAACTGTTGTGAAATGGTATTTCCAGTGCTGGCGATATAGACAGTCCTAAAAATGAGCAACGTTTGCAATCTGTAATCTGCACGCAAATAACAATCGTTACCCTCTCATGTGGAAATTAAAATGTGTTTCTTTCAATCATTTGTTAGTTATTTCTCCTTCCCATGTCCTTACAAGTGTTTACGCATAGTTTGATTGTCCTACAATCACTGGTTTATCATGGGGGATCTCTCGAGTAGCGAAAGTTCAATTATAACCACCCTTTTTGTACCATAAAGTTTGCCAGTCTGTCTCTTGTACTTCAAAGACCTCACTCTGTTTTAAATAGGTTTTACTATTTCAATAAAGCTGCATTCTGTTTTCATGTTTTATGACTAACTGATTGAAATATTATTGTCATATTTTATGGTTTTCAGGAGTGAATACGCTCACATCTATCAAAACGACTAGGAAAGGAAAAGTACACTTAGCTTTATATACTGGGTGTAAAATCTGTAAGTGCAGATATTCTACATCTACATCTACATCCATACTCCGCAAGCCACCTGACGGTGTGCGGCGGAGGGTACCCTGGGTACCTCTATCGGTTCTCCCTTCTATTCCGGTCTCGTATTCTTCGTGGAAAGAAGGATTGTCGGTATGCTTCTGTGTGGGCTCTAAACTCTCTGATCTTATCCTCATGGTCTCTTCGCGAGATTTACGTAGGAGGGAGCAATATACTGCTTGACTCTTCGGTGAAGATATGTTCTCGAAACTTTAACAAAAGCCCGTATCGAGCTACTGAGCGTCTCTCCTGCAGTCTTCCACTGGAGTTTATCTATCATCTCCGTAACGCTTTCGCGATTACTAAATGATCCTGTAACGAAGCGCGCTGCTCCCCGTTGGATCTTCTCTATCTCTTCTATCAACCCTATCTGGTACGGATCCCACACAGCTGAGCAGTATTAAAGCAGTGGGCAAACAAACGTACTGTAACCTACTTCCTTTGTTTTCGGATTGCATTTCCTTAGGATTCTTCCAATGAATCTGAGTCCGGCATCTGCTTTACCAACGATCAACTTTATATGATCATTCCATTTTAAATCACTCCTAATGCGTACTCCCAGATAATTTATGGAATTAACTGCTTCCAGTTGCTGACCTGCTATTTTGTAGCTAAATGTTAAGGGATCTATCTTTCTATGTATTCGCAGCACTTAACATTTGTCTACATTGAGATTCAATTGCCATTCCGTGCCCCATGCGTCAATTCGCTGCAGATCCTCTGCATCTCAGTACAATTTTCCACTGTTACAACCTCTCGATACACCACAGCATCATCTGCAAAAAGCCTCAGTGAACTTCTGATGTCATCCACCGGGTCATTTATGTAAATTGTTAATAGCAACGGTCCTACGACACTCCCCTGCGGCACACCTGAAATCACTCTTACTTCGGAAGACTTCTCTCCAATGAGAATGATATGCTGCGTTCTTTTATGTAGGAACTGCTCAGTCCAATCACACAACTGGTCTGATAGTCCATATGCTCTTACTTTGTTCATTGAACGACTGTGGGGAACTGTATCAAACGCCTTGCGGAAGTCAAGAAACACAGCATCTACCTGTGAACCCGTGTCTATGGCCCTCTGAGTCTCGTGGACGAATAGCGCGAGCTGGGTTTCACACGACCGTCTTTTTCGAAACCCATCTTGCTTCCTACAAAAAAAAAATGGTTCAAATGGCTCTGAGCACTATGGGAACATCAATGCTCATTAGTCCCCTAGAACTTAGGGCTACTTAAACCTAACTAACCTAAGGACAGCACACAACACCCAGCCATCACGAGGCAGAGAAAATTCCTGACCCCGCCGGGAATCGAACCCGGGAACCCGGGCGTGGGAAGCGAGAACGCTACCGCACGACCACGAGATTCGGGCTCCTACAGAGTAGATTTCTAGTCTCCAGAAAAGTCATTATACTCGAACATAATACGTGTTCCAAAACTCTACAACTGATCGACGTTAGAGATATAGGTCTATAGTTCTGTACATCCCTTCTTGAAAACGGGGATGACCTGTGCCCTTTTCCAATCCTTTGAAACGCTACGCTCTTCTAGAGACCTACGGTACACCGCTGCAAGAAAGGGGGCAAGTTCCTTCGCGTACCCTGTGTAAAATCGAACTGGTATACCATCAGGTCCAGCGGCCTTTCCTCTTTTGAGCGATTTTAATTGTTTCTCCATCCCTCTGTCGTCTATTTCGAAATCTACCATTTTCTCATCTGTGCGACAATCTAGAGAAGGAACTGCAGTGCAGTCTTCCTCTGTGAAACAGCTTTGGAAAAAGACATTTAGTATTTCGGCCTTTAGTCTGTCATCCTCTGTTTCAGTACCATTTTGGTCACAGAGTGTCTGGACATTTTGTTTTGATCCACATACCGCTTTGACATAAGACCAAAATTTCTTAGGATTTTCTGCCAAGTCAGTACATAGAACTTTACATTCGAATTCATTGAAGGCCTCTCGCATATCCCTCCTCACACTACATTTCGCTTCGCGTAATTTTTGTTTGTCTGCAAGGATTTGGCTATGTTTATGTTTGCTGTGAAGTTCCCTTTGCTTCCGCAGCAATTTTCTAACTCGGTTGTTGTACCACGGTGGCTCTTTTCCATCTCTTACGATCTTGCTTGGCACATACTCATGTAACGGATATTGTACGATGGTTTTGAACTTTGTCCACCGATCCTCAACACTATCTGTACTTGAGACAAAACTTTTGTGTTGAGCCATCAGGTACTCTGTAATCTGCTTTTTGTCACTTTTGCTAAACAGAAATATCTTCCTACCATTTTTAATATTTCTATATACGGCTGAAATCATCGATGCCGTAACCGCTTTATGATCGCTGATTCCCTGTTCTGCGTTAACTGTTTCAAATAGTTCGGGTCTGTTTGTCACCAGAAGGTCTAATATGTTGCCGCCACGAGTCCGTACATGTGGTACATTTGGTATATGTGGTACCTTAATACGTACACATATTAGCGTGTTGGTTGATTTTTCTCAATGTCGAACACACTCTCCACAAATAAGTCACAAACATTACGACCTGATGTTTCCTGCAAGGTCGTTACTATACACAGACCTACTATTCAGGCAAAATAACCATTAACGGCTTGCTCTTGCCACGTTTAATTGGTGCTACTAAGCATCCTTAAACATACGACTTCTAATGGCTATAATTAGTAGTCTGCAAATGACGTAAATGCTGATGTGATGTTGTTCAGTACACCGTCGTCAGTCACCAACAGGAATATCTGTATTTATACCCTTTACGCACTGCATAAAATTTCCTGATTTCCTGTACTATATTTACTTGACAACGCCCACAGGTATGAACCACATGTATGTTGACAGCACATAACTTAGCTCTCAAGAAGACCTAGGAAAACTCTGCTTCAGGTCTTAATGGAAGTTTTTCTTTGCTGTATGGTAGCATCTGAAGATGACCATTGCAGGCCTAAACAGGTCATGATAGTTTCATAAAGGATAACTGTGTTGAAAAACGTGTAATAAGTCTATCACCGTCTCCTTAAACGGAATGTCGGTTTTTACAAGATTTGGTTATGGTGGTTAAGAGTATTCACAGCATGGGTCTAATATATTCTAGGTTACAGCAACTCAGAGGAACAACCTCTGAAGTCAAAAGTCCTCTGGCGTCAACGTTAAGTTGTGCTCAATCACCCACATAAAATCTACCTCCAGAACAAAATAGATAATCCCACCATATTTTCATGTGTATCGTGAACATGTGGGCTATACAAATCCTTCCTAATATTAAATTTGTTTCTTCACGGTATTTCTAGTTCACAGAAATAAATATAGAAAGTGGAAACTCAAAAATGAAAAATCTCACCCCTACCATCAAGACACACTATTCATTGGAATTCGTCCCCCATTGTCACATTGCTACAGTCATTATTTTAACCAGTTAGCGTAAACCTGTCGACACAGTTTAAGAAGTTCACCCAGAAGAATGGCATACACACGAAAGAATTATTAGGTTGTGACCTTTAATTGTAACACAGCTTAAACCCACATAATAATATAACTCAAAGTTAAGTTTAATGCGTTGATCAGGGAGTGTTTTGTCTGTCATTATGTCAAAGACGCTTTAGCACCTCATTTCAGAGGTAAAAATTTTTAATTGGTTTGTGGGATGTGCCCATAGAGCCATCTGAACAGTGGATGATACGGCAATGTGTTTCGACAACTCAGAACATTCATAAGGGCCAAGCTGTACCCTGGTACGAAGTTACATAGTCTTAGACTTGTCATATGACGCCATGCAGATGATTTTAGTGACAGTAATGACGGTACGAAGGCGAGGACAACATATCACACAGTCCCCTGGCTGGAGAAAATCTCCGACCCGGCTGGGAATCGAATCCGTACCTCTCGGTGAGAAATCTGCCGCGCTGAACCTAGGTGAACTACGACATAGTTTCCAGATAGTGCTTAATGCAACATTCTGAGTCTGCTCACAATACGTCCACCAGGCGGTTGGCAGAATGTGTGTGATCATTGTACCTGGATTTGGCTTGTAACCTAATCTACGACCACCAGACGATTTATGGCATGGATTTAGCACATCTGGGCAACTTAACTATGTTCCAAGTACGATGGCGGTCTTAACATGATAAATTTGTAATAATACGGCTGAGATGGTTTTCATTAACCATTAAAATCAGTTGTTTATTGAGTCTCAAGTTTTTATCCACGCCAACATCCATACTCTACAGCTCACCATACGGTGCATAGGGGAATGAGACTTCTGACATAACTAGTCATTCTATTACTGTTCCACTCAAAATATGTACTCCTACGGTCACTTAAGGCAACACTTCCCCAAACATTACGGCGTCATCAGCAAACAGGCGCTAACTGCTGCTCACTCTACCACTAAGTTATAATTAACGCAATGTCATATCTAAGAACGTAATATCAACCCTCCTAAATAAGTTTAATTTTAAAATTATTGTAAAAGGAAAATTACTAATATCTGGTGGCCGAGCGGTTCTAGGCCCTTCAGTCTGGAACCGCGCGACTGCTACGGTCGCAGGTTCGAATCCTGCCTCGGGCATGGATGTGTGTGATCTCTTTAGGTTAGTTAGGTTTAAGTAGTTCGTTCTAGGGGACTGATGACCTCAGATGTTAAGTCCCATAGTGCTCAGATCCATTTGAACCATTTTTACTAGCATCTATTTACTTTCTAAATACACGCAGTATATAAAGAACGTCTGCTCATTTTGAGCAGAGTTTAAATACACAGTTTGAAAGAAAGTGTTATGAATTTCTTTGCAGGTATTACTTTTCCGTATTTTGATGATGTTTTGTGATGTCGTAGTAACTGTTGTATTTTAAGCTAGAAGGTTCATTACAATGTGTATGAAAGTATACCAAATATCGTAAGCGTCGTTCAGAACTTCTTTATATAAACATAAATATGCCCTAACGAATGCCTCCACAATAACGAAAGAAATCTTAAATAATTGGTAGGTTCGCTGTTAGCGGGTCCAGCCATGCTCATATAAAATGGGCGGTGAACAGTAGGCAAAACTAGCTTGTGATTTGCCGCGGAAATACATTTCGAGTGAAATATTTTGTACAGACGTGGCCTTAACAACAATAAAAGCAGCCGTGGATGAAATAAAAGAGCACATTGTTCACAAACATATATGAAGAGAAATGAATTTCAAGCGGTGGAACAGCAATTTGTTATCTTGAACATGAGAGAAAGCTAACGGGCTGTTTCGCTGGACCATAACTGAGGTTATCACTCGTCTATTGTGTTAACTGTTAACTGCCTCGTGCGCTTGTTTCTCCGACATCTCTCTTGTTTTATAAATTACCTTGATTATTCTCTTCCTTTTAATGGAACTTTTACTGTTATTTCATCCGGGAATATCCATTTAAATGTTAGTTTTGGTAGTCTCTTTTTTTGTGTAAAATCTATTTTGTTACATCTACCTTAGTGCAGTTTTTACGAATACATTTTGACAAGACCAGGTACCCAGCTGAGCAAAATACCAATAACCTACCAAGAGAATAGCACGTATTTAGTACTATGTGTAAAGTTAAACTGAAACCGTGTGCAAATATGCAAAATGTTTTCTGCTGCATGTTTGCTTCTCACATTTTGCGTTACCTCGCATACGAATTTCCATAATATAGTACATCACAAACATGCTTAAGGCAGCATCATTGGTATTCTGGTTACGACTTGCAGTAGTGTTTTATACGAACGCCTGGTTCCACTCGGGCGGTAAATGCTTGCATATATATTCACAGGAAATTGCGTTGCAGTAGCGAGGAGTGCGATGTAGATGTAGCGCTGGACGCCCGTCGCGAGTCTTTGGGCCGTAGGTTGCGGCTCTTTTAGCCGTCCTAACTCGGTTAACAACACCAACAGGCACTGTGGCCGCTCTGGAATTAATAAAAATCCTTCCCACGGAGGACCAGAAATTGCTGCTGATTTGCGCAATTCTTGGAAAAGTGTTTTTGATGAAACTCTCGAAACTTGTCAGTCATGTACAGTTCCGCGTTTTCTCTTAATTAAAAACACTCTGAATGGCTTTGGTTCCAGTAATAGGAAAACAAAAAGTTGCCTAAAGAGCAAACAGAAACCCATCGCAAAAATAGCTTTCACACTAATATGTCGGTGTTCATCACTGTCTTGGGGTTTCGCTTCAGGTAATTGAATATTTATCTTTATTTGTAGTGTCTTTACTAAACGGGGAGGACAATAAGTCGCGTACAGTTCGTGATCACAATACAGTGCGTTAATCTGAAGTTTAAGTCTCATAATAAAATAAGGTGACCCATTTTTTGTACTCCGTTCAAACGAGAGAGCCACGTTGGACACCCGAATGGTGGTATTCTAGCCAAGTAAGGCCCGAACGAGAAGATGCAGTTCTAAGACACCAGACTCGCCTAGCCGATGGTGACGATTCTAATCTACATACAGCCAACCAGTTGTGAGTTTTCCATGGTTACCATAAATTGTTTCAAGCAAGTGGCAGGATGCTACCTCTCAAAGGGACACAGGTGATTGCATTCCCCATCCTGAGTTCAAGCACAGTTCCTAAGGATCTCATTGCCATCAGGATGTTAAACCCCCATCTTCTACCTTCCTTCCTATGTGCCAGCATAGAGCTTCTTCCCCTCCCTTACACTTCCGTAGTCGCCGGTAGTAACCTAAACATAACACTGCAATACCCAATCAGACTTCACAGTCATCCACTAAATACAATACAGATGTAACCCCAGGGGTCATATTTACTATGTTAAACCACTTTCCTTAGAAAAGGGATTATCGTCGAATATCACGCATTATTACAGCGGATGGACAGTCCACAGTGCAGAAAATGCTGAGCAATAGCAACTGGCGAACGTCCACAGCATCTCCTCGCAAAAACCACACATAAACATACATGCATACATTCTTCTACATACATACCTGTTCCGTCTTCGCGGGTCATCATCACTGTAACAATCCCACCTGACAGAAACGTTAAGCGGCACTTCCAGTAACATATACTAAATCCTCACGTCAGATAGGCATCTGTCAACTTCGTATTTTTGTACACTTTCGTTAAACGAAAACCAAGTATGAGATGAACACTAGTAAACAATTATATCTTTTGCAAGTCCAACGAGATCACTTAAAATAGATGACATACATGTGAGTTAGGTTATGAAGTGAGTCACATATGAAAATTACCTTCAGCGAAATTGAACTCAAAACAATAGCGGCTAACCAAGGAATTATAGCTGAAGCAGACATAGTCAAGAGTTCCATACAATAAAGAGTTTCATGTGGTAGACCATTTCGTCATCTTCAAGTGTGTCCCTCACGATTAATGTACTACAAAGAGTTGCACTAATTTTTTGTCTCGTAGCGTCACACGAACCATGCAGGTCACTGCCTAGAAAAATGCAGAGTGTGACGATACATCGGTGGATAAAAATGGCGCAGAAAGCGAACTTTACTACTGAAAGTCACGTGAGACCAGAGCCGAACCGATGAACAGTGCCAGAACCGCCTTACACAACAATACATAGTCATAGCTCCATATCAAAAGTTCAAGTCCAGAAAAGCATGGTAAAAGTTAAATTCGAAAATGGACGTGACTGAGGGTTCAGTGACAGTCCTCTTGAAGTGACGTGCTTGCTGTGACACCTGGAGGTGCGGCTGACAAACCTGCTGTGTGCTGCTCCAAGTCCTTTTTCAAATCGCTGGAATCGAGAGATATTAGACAATTGGCTCTAAACTTGATAGAAGCAATACTGGACTCATGTTCATATGACGTATTTTCTTCATGTGTGTTTATACACACATGAACGTTTGGTTGCACTCGTAAAACGTCACAGGACACAGCGGTTAGTGGCAATGGGCAAAGTGCGGCTGGGCTGGTGAATAGTTGTATACTCGTACATTGGAACACCCCGTTAGTAAGGTACGGTTATGTCGAAGCACACATTAGGCAATTGATGGGATAAAATGATATCCTCTAATACGCCTCTACCATCTCTGACTGGTGAAACATAGCAGCACCCATCATCCGATCTCATGCTTGCAGCGCCACTGACCAAGGAGGCACAATGGGTAAGGGGCTCGATTTGCCTTCTGGAGTAGCGGCCGTTCAGATTTGTACGTGGCCTTCCTAAATGCCACGAAGGCTCCTTTTAATAGTACCTGGCCAATATCCTGGTTATTTCAGAGGGTATACTCTGTAACGAGCCTGTCATCGATGTGACGACAGACTACAACTTATGATCTCTACAGCATAGGTAGGCGTGGCATACGATCCTACACATAATACATCACCACAATGTTCCCAAAACTTGGGTGAATCCCACGAGGGACAAGAAGGGTGCCAATGCTGACAGCTGATGTCATTTCTGTAGTGCTTGTTTGTGACCTCGTAGAATGGGGTGTGACCCCCTTTGATCAACCTCCGCGAGCTGTGGTCAATGTTTTTTCAACTAATTGTTTAGAATGTTTGCTCAACACTTATAGCGCCTCGTGTGGTAAAACACTGGCTTTCTTGCGGCAGAACTGCATTTCAAATTCCCGTCCGACGATCGATATTTAGGTCTTACGTCGTTTTTCTACATTACTTGAAAGGATTATGGCGGTCTCTTCCTCAGTCCTTCTTCAATACGAGCTTACGGTCCATCTGTAACGGCCTCGTTGTTCACGGGACGTCAAACATCTGCGTCTTCATCTACATGTATACTCCATAAGACAGCACAAGTTTCAGGAAAGTGTGCCTCATCCGCAAAGGAGACCACGTATAGGATGCTAGTGCCGCCTGTCCTTGAGTACTGCTCCAGTGTTCTGGATCCGCACCAGGTCGGATTAAAGGAAGACATCGAAGTAATTCAGTGTCAGGCTATTAGAATTATTACCGGTAGTTTATAACAACACGTAAGTGTTAGGAATGTGCTTCGGGAACTCAAATGGGAAGCCCCGGAGGTGACGTTCTTCTCCATGAACACTATTGGGAAAACATACAGAACCGGCATCTGAAGCAGCCTGCAGAAATTTCCTAATGCCACCAACGTGCATCTCGCGTAAGGACCACGAAGATAAAATACGAGAAATTATGGCTCATAAGGAGGCATATAGACAGTCGATGTTCTCTCGTTGTGTTTGCTCTAGGAACAGGAAAGGAAATGACTAGTAATGGTACAGGCACCTTCCAAAACCTATGGGGGCTTGTGGAGTATCTATGTAGATCTAGTTGTAGACGGACAGTACCTTGTAGAGCTACTTGTTATTTCCTAGTTATTCGCAAATGGACCGACGAAGTAATGAATGCCTCTAGCTTCCGCACGAAACCTAATTTCACTTACCGACTCTACGCGGCTCTTACGCGAAATGTACATTGGCGTTAACAGACCTGTTCTGCAATCAGCTACAAATGCCGCTACTCTAAACTTTATCACTAGAATATCAGAAAAACACCGTCTTCTTCTTTCCAGCCAACAAGGTTAGAAAGGACCCGTCTTATGCACAAAAGTGGCGGGCTATTACAAAGAGTAGCAGCAGTGAAAAAATTGTTCCAGCGACTCCCATTCGAGTTAGCACTAAAGAGTCCTTGTTAGTAGCTTTTGAGTGCCGCTTCCACCCTTCCCAAGAACGGGCTGCCCTGACGTCACAGCGATGCAGGCAAATTTTAAAACAAATGTCTGTAACTGCATGATCCACACAACAGCAAATTTTACGAAATTATTGGATCACGTATTTATTCACCCATCGTTCACCAAAATAAAGTATACAATATTCACTGGATAATATGGGTACCTACGACCCTTTAACATTGTTGCACCTTATGATGCGGCTTTAAGCGGTGAAACCGGTTGTGTGCCAATAAAACAAGTATTGAACAAGCTGTCAGCGGAATTCTTCATAACACTGTGCTTGTCGATAGCTGCGAAAGCCCAGAATGTAAAATACTTTGTGACCTAGAATAAAAACTATATGTGCAAAGACGCTGTCCTATGGACAAATAATCGCGTGTAACTCACGCAGTAGGCGTCTGCCTAAGGAAATTCGAGAACATTAGAGGACGTACTGCAACACATGACGACGTAATACGAGATCCGCATGATTCTGCTCAACGGTTTTCTGGATGGGCAGCCGATCAGTGAAGAAGGCAGCTCGTTACTGCAGACCTCCGGGCGAACTTCCTTCTCCTGACCTCGCACACCCACACACACCTATACCAAGCGACAGAGAAAAAGAGGGGAGGGGTGTAGGGATGGCGAGAGGCATGGGCAGGCACCAAACGCCAAGGGCGCAGCGAAGAAAAAAGAAAAACTGCCGAGCAGCGTACAACGCTTCCTGGGAAGAACTTAACACATCATTCGCTTCTTGGAGAACGACTGCGGGCTGTTTCTTTTTCATTTACCATGATTAGGATATTTCTTGCAAACCTGGTGTCACGCAGCTTCTACGACGTTTTATCCTCATTTTTCCGCCAAAGACGTACCAAATAACTGATACGAGTAATAAAAGCAGAGCACAAGCTCGCACTTTGTGGAAAATTCCTTGGCTATTACTTATGAGGTGCTAAAGGCCACCTTTAAATGCGATTAAATAGTGAAGCACTAAGAAAAGTGAAGACGTAGTAATAGGCATAAAAATATGAAGCCCAGAGAGTACAGAAGCTGCAAAAAAGGGAAACTGAACCCGAAAGAAAAGAAAAAAAAATGACTCCAGACGTTGTAATTGTAGCACACAGAAAAGAAAAACGGTTATGAAGGTGCCCTGCAAACGGCAGCAGTTAACATAACAACAACAACAACGTTTCGAGCAGTATACCACTAAAAAAAAAGAAAAAAAACTGAAAAGTCTCTCTTACAAGTACTTACAACAATGTACTGTGTACTGATGAAACAAAAACTCATTTTTTATTATTATTATCCGGTGTATATAATGAAGAGGACTGTATCTGAAACTTATGCTGTAGCATTGAGAAAACTCCTTTCATTCAGAATTAAATGAACTTTACTCTAGCTATCAGAAATTATCAGGAAAGATTTCCGTTCTAAATTCTCACCTTTATACGTTTTCCTAAGTGGCATTCAATTTTAATTTCACACATTGCATAGAAAATCATTCCAAGGCGATAATGATTAAAAGATTAACTTTGAACGTCCACATGCCAGTTTAGTCACAGTGAAATTAACTTTTCCTGTGCGTAGAGTAAATTTATTGTAGCTTTACCCTGGAACAAAATAAAGTTATGGCAATTGGTGGTTAGCCGACTTCAGTTTATCGTGATGCACCTGGCTTACTGCAATAAACAAGTAGCCCTACCGAACTTTCTTTCGACTGAAGGGTCTAGTGAATATTATGTAAAAACTGTACGATGGAAGATGATATCAAATTTGGAATTGGCTTTACTTTTGCTACCAGTGGGGAACATAAAGAAGGATAACCAGTGAAGCAGCTGTTATTCTGATAGTTTTAAACCAAATTCACTAATCTGTTAAATAGGGACACCATTTAAAGCATACTATACAAATCTGCACAAATATACATCGAGGCCACAACAGTCAGGGGATAGCGATGTGCACATTTGCAGATACCGGTAGTGTCCCGTACACAAGTCATAAAATTACAGTGCATTGGTGAAGCTGTCATTTGTACCCAAGTGATTCATTTGAACAGTTTTCCGACGTAACTTCTCTGCAAGATGGGAATCAACTGACTTTGTACGCGGAGTGGTAATTGTAGCAAGATGCACAGAAAATTCCATTTCGGAAATAATTAGGGAATTCAGTATTCCGAGATGCACAGTATCAAGAGTGCACCAACTTTCATGTATTACCTCTCACCACGGACAACGCTGTGGCCGACGGCCTTCACTTAACGACTGAGAGCAGCGGCGTTTGCATGGAGTTGTCAGTTCTAGCAAACAATACTGCGTAAAATAATCGCAGTAATGTATGTGGGACGTATGACGAACGTATCCGTTATGATACTACCGTGAAAATCTGCGTTAATGTGCTATGGCATCAGACGACCTACGCGAGTACCTTAGTTAACATCACGAAATCGCCTGAAGTGCCTCTCCCTCGGGTTGTGACCATATCGATTAGACCCTAGAGTACTGGAAAACCGTGGACTGCTCAGATGAGTCCAGATTTCAGATGGTAACAGCTGATGGTAGGATTTGAGTCTCACGCAGAAATTGGAAATTCGAGATTTGGGGTAAGGCCTCACGGGACCAAACTGATGAGGTCATCGGTCCCTAAGCCTACAAACTACGTATCTAACTAAAACTAACTTACGCTATAGACAGCACACACACCCATGCCCGAGGGAGGACTCGAACCTCCGACGGGGGAAGCCGCACGGACCGTGAGTAGGCGCCCAGATCGCGCGGCTACCCCTTGCGGCTTCTCACGCAGACTCCACGAAGCCATATACCCAAAATGTCATCGGGCCACAACTGTTAGCAACAAGCATCTAATCGAACTTTTACGGGACATAATCGCGAGACCAGTTCGTGCACAAAACCCTTCATCGGCAACATGCTCGCAGTTATGGAACAATAGAGGCAGCATGCTCAATATGTCTTAAGGGGCTTGCAACGACTAGTTGAATCCATGCCACGTCGAGCAGCAATAGTACGCCTTGCAAGAAAAAGCTTCCAACACGATATAAGGTACAAAATGACTCTGAGCACCATGGGACTTAACTTCTGAGGTCATCAGTCCCCTAGCACTCAGAACTACTTAAACCTAACTAAGCTAAGGACATCACACACATCCATGCCCGAGGCAGGATTCGAACCTGGGACCGTAGCGGTCGCGCGGTCCAGACTGTCGCGCCTAGAACCAATCAGCCACCACGGCCGGCACGATATTAGGACGTATCCCATGACGTTTGTCACCTCAGTATACTTATTTATCAGGTTATATGTTTTGTACTTTTATCAGTCACTTTACTATTAATTCATACGTCACGAAACCAGTACCTACTCACTATGACCACAGTTAATGAATTTGTTAGGTTACAGAAGCACTGTTAGTAACTTTATCTTAACATAACGGACGAAAATGAAACAGAAAGTGATACAGAGTACATCACTTAATCCCAGGCCTACATTAAAATTAAGTCCGCCACCGGTAGCTGAGTGGTCTGAGCGACAAAATGTTAATCCTAAGGGCCCGGGTTCGATTCCTGGGTTGTTCGGTGATTTTCTCCGCTCAGGGACTGGATGTTGTGTTGTCCTAATCATCATCGTTTCATCCCCATCGACGCCCAAGTCGCCGAAGTGGCGTCAAATTGAAAGACTTGCACCCGGCGAACTGTTTACCCGACGGGAGGCCCTAGTCACACGAAATTTACATTTATATTAAAATGAAACTTAAATAAAAATCGATCAATGCTCATGCAATTCTCAAGTTAATTAAATATGATGTGTAATGTGTGCATCATTATGGGTACAAAACGACTGACACATTGTATTAGCAATGTACTGCTTCATAATCCAACACTGATTTTTGGTTTTTTGTTATTTAACAATAATGCAAAGATAGTACTAAAAAACGAAAGTTCAGTGAGACACAGGGATTCTGTACTACACGTGCTAAGTGTTCATTGAAGTGTTATTTCTCCTGGTAACCTAAAGGCGCTAGATAATAGCTGCTTTCAGAGTAATTAAACAATTGTGTCTCTGGGTGTGAATAGATGAAACGTCCAAGCAAAAAAATTTGATGAAGAAAGAAGTCCAGGGACCTCATTCAGAATGAAACTAACAGATGCTGATTGATTACTCTAGCGTAAATAAAAGAGAACTTCTCAAAAAGAGCAGACTGGTGTAAGGTGAGTAGCAGCTGGAGAAAGAGAAACTGTCATGGGAGAGCAACTGCAAATACTATTTTAGTCTCTTATTTGAGTATTTATAATGTAGCGCAACCCTGTATTTAGAATTTTCCTATATGAAACACCAACAAATGTGAAAGTTTTTTATATCAGAAATTTTCAAACAGGCAGTCCGACCTGACGTACAGCTTAACGTGCTGAGTGCCATCTTGCGGCACAGACACACTTCGACACATTGTCGCAGATTAGCGACTGCTGGTCTGGTACCCCGCAAGCCTGTGTCTAATCTTACTCGGCTTTCCCCACTCTTTTAGGCGAATTATGGTCTCGTCCCCAATCTCTGCCTCAGAAAGTACGACGTACAATCATTTGAAATTTGATAGCAGACACAAAGAAAGTGTACGAGAGTAACAGATAGATTCCTCGTGTGACTTCCATGTCTTTGGCTGATTGTGACGGCAGAAACGGCATTCCATCTCAAAGTTAAATAACATTCAAATGAAATATCTTGAAAACAGTGCTCACGTACGACCGGACAAACGCTAGTAGGAAAGAGAGAGTGTCTCCACATCAACCAGTCGACTGCCACTTCACAGACACCTCCAAGTGGGTACTTCATATTATTTACGTAAATGTTTCTGCATCGTAGTGGCTTTTAATGATTCTTTGTTTGTTGTCTTAGTAGACTGTGGACAACATAAGCGAACTTACGATGGTAGTTATGTCTGAAAGAAGTGGTGTGATAAATCGTTAGATATGAAGTAGTAACTGTAAAATAAATAAATAAATAAATAAAACAAATATTAATTATTTTGTGAAAAGAAACCTTACGTTAAAGTGACACGTTCCACATCATTACGAAATGTCGTATTCATGATCTATGGAACAAGGATTAATGTAATGTAATGATGTTTAAAGACTTGTTACATACAATCAATCAGGGTAACTTTTCACCGTTGAGGATATCTTTGTACCACTTGATGCTTTTGTTTCAAATGGCTACTACTTCATGTACTTGTTATTTTGTACCAAAGGTAACAATTTTAATACTTCTGTGATTTCTAATGAGTATTTCTGTAGTCTTTCCCTCTTCCCCTAAAGACGGTATAACTTTTTACCGATATTAAAACAGAAATTTTGCTCCAAAAGGGCATAGTTAGCCTACATTTTCGTTTTTCCAAGCATTTGCCAACTATACATGTAAAATTTTACAATGTCTGTAGTGATGTCTGTTGTGATGGCTAATTTATCTTGTGACCAGCCTTTTGAAAAAATGGAAAAATGTGGTACAAAGTTACCCCGATTGGCTGTAACATTTCCAAATTTTATCAACAGTCAAAAAGAATATTTCGACTAACTTCTAAGCTAATAACGAAAACTGGGCTTTAAGGCGTATTAGCAAGGAGTGTAATATTAGGAATTACTAGGTGTTATGGCTCGCTGCCTGTGAATTTAAACTCTGTGATATTGAGTTTTAGGTCAAATTGGCAAGGCGCTTGCTGATGTTTGGGAAAACTGCTGTCGGGGGTTAAACCTTCAATGAGCAGGATTATCTTACACCTACAATGATCGGAAGTCTGACAACCTTACTAACGGATCTGTGACTCCGATACACAGTCTGACGAAACTGGTAACTCTTGAGGTAGCAGTACTTCTACAGACAACTACCTCTTATTGGACTGCAACCTTCATTTAAGGCCAAAAGTAGTTTGTGTTGTTGAGAGATTACTGTCAATCCACATTGTAATAACGCACTACCGACATTTCCTATATCTGGGAACCATTGCTAAGATATTGAAGTCACACTTAATGATATATTCATTGCTGGTGAGATTTCTTGTGTCTCTGATCTGCAGCGGCTTATATGAAAACACAGCCATGGTATCAAATGATCATTAGTTACTCATAACTAATGCTATCGGTGGCTTAGAAAGAATATCAGAATGTCACCACGAAGTTCTTTGAGCATTTTTCAAGTTTTATGAAATACCTGAAAGGTAGTAAACTAATACAGCGTCTAATCTAGTAATTTCTTTCGTACATCTTATGCTATTCCACAGACAAAAATTGCATTAAAAACAGGTACGGTTCGCTGTACAGCATTGAAATACCCGTAGTTAGTCGTCAAAAATATTGATTCATTTGTTACGTAAGAAGAAATAATTCACAAAAAATGTACACATATCCCCCAAGCTGAACCAATCCTAGTCCCATCGTCAGAAACCGTGGAAAGGTCTATGGGACATGTTTCTAACTAACTAAATATCTAATGACATCTTTATAGAATTTCGTTGTAGACTCCACGACCCAGATTAAAACAAAGCATTTTGTAATGGAGTGTTTGTTAGTTGAATAAATTGTTTGCCTGTAAGTTTCAAATCCAAATAAAATAATCCAAGTATCTGTGCTTCCAGGGACGTGCGGCGCTGTGCAGCTGATCGAGCTTCGAGTGCCCGCGCAGGTGGACGTGCGCGACAACGTGAGCATGCTGTGCAACTACTCGACAGACGGCGCCCCGCTCTACTCCGTCAAGTGGTACAAGGACGAGTACGAGTTCTTCCGCTACATGCCTGACGGCAACCCGTCACGCACACAGGCCTTCCCTGTGCCTGGAATAACGCTGCTCGTGAGTGTAACAACAACACTACTTTGTAGTTCACTGTGCTCTTCTCGTTCTCGTTTATTTCCAGTTTTTCTTGCAGTCTGCAAAAAGGTACTGCACAAAAGCTGTATATCGACCTCTCCCTAACTTCACTACTCCTTTCAAGTACTTGAGAGCCATCAACTCCGCCTCCCATCTCTGTACCCGAATAACCTCCATCGTACATATTTTATGTATACCAGGCTCCAAAACGCGCCCGTGGCGCGCGTGATAACGCGAACGCTTCAATGCAGAGAGCTATGTCAGTCTCGGATCAAATCCGATCGGTAGATTAACGACGATGGGTAGTTGAGCCCACCAGCACGGATATGGCTTTTAAGCAGTTTTCCACATCCCACTAGGTGAATACCGTGCAGGTCTCCACGTTCCGCCTCAGATACCTGCTACACAAACATTTAGAAAACTTTCTCACGTTGCTGCGTGGAGTGGCCGCGCGATTTGAGGCGTCATGTCACGGACTGTGCGGGCCCTTCCGCCGGAAGTTCGAGTCCTACCGCGGGCATGGGTGTGTGTGTTGTTCTTAGCATACGTTGGTTTAAGTAGTGTGTAAGTCTAGGGACCGATGACCTAAGCAGTTTGGTCCCTTAGGAACTCTCACACATTTGAACATTTTTTCTCACACTTGCACGCAGAATGCACTACATACGTGGGCAGTTCGGGTACACTGATTGCACTGGAGGTTGAACAGGAGACTGGTGATCTTAGCTGTTTTGTCTCCTTATACACTTACTCATCGTCAGCAGGCTCGAAAGATACCACGTCTCCTCAAACACGTGGAACGCCTTCAATAATCGAATACCCAGCGCGAACTGGAATCCCAACACCATGTTGCATCTCAAAGCCTTGGGAACACCGAAATGCTGCAAAGTCTGCATCTTTCGCTACATCTCCACACTATCCATATCCTTTCCCTGGGTAGTTTCAGCAACCTTTCCCCTCACAGATTGTGGTATCTTTTCTCACACCTACCTGTCCTGTGAAATACGAGGTGCGACAATAAAGTAATGAGACTGATGTGAATAAAATGTTGCTTACCGTTTTAGTCATGTTTAGTGTTGTCTCCTTAAAAGTAGTTCTCTTCTGATTGCACACACTTTTTCCAGCGCTTCTGCCGTTGATGGTAACATTTCTGGAACTCATCTTCTGTAATATCCTCCAAGACCCTCGTCATAGCTTTTTGGATATCTTGTGTTGTTTGAAAATGGTGTCCCTTGACCGCCATTTTGCCTCCTGGAAATAGGAAAAAGTCGCACTGAGTGATATCTGGTGAATAAGGTGGCTGTGATAGTACTGAAATTTGGTTTGAGGTTAAAAATTGCTGTACTGACAGAGCAATATGGGATGGTGCATTATCGTGATGCAGAATTCAATTATAAGCAATGTTGGCACGTACACGAAGAACTCTGTTACGAAGTCTTTCTAAAATTTCTTTGTAGTAATATTGGTTAACTGTTTGCCCACTCTTTATGAACAATTTACTTGGAATCAAAGAAGCACACAAGCATGCATTTCACTCTTGACTTTGACATGCAAGCTTTTCTTGGACTGGGTGATCCCTTTGAGCATCACTGCGAACTTTGGCGTTATGTCTCTGGATCTTAATGAAAAAACCAACTTTCGTCACCAGTGATAACACAGCTCAACAGTACTGGATTGATTTCCGTTTGCTGTAACAGATCGGCTGCCACATTTTTCCCATGTTTCCCACTGTTGTGGTTTGAGATTTTTGGGGACCATTTTTGCACAAATCTTTCTCATACCTAGATCTTCAGTTATTGCTAGACGAACCGTTTCTAGATTGATGTTCAGTTCTTCTGAAATCATTTTCACGGATAATCTTCGATCAGATCGTACGAGTTCACGCACCCTGGCCAAGTTGACATCCGTCTGTGAGAACATTCCTTCTGCCTTCACTAAACGTTTTATACCAACGAAAAACTTGAGTCTTGACATAACCTCCTTTCCAAAAGCATTCTGAAGCTTACTGTAAGTTGTCGTCACGTTTTCACCCAATTCTACGCAAAAAGAAGTGGCATACCGTTGCGCAATGTTATGCAGTTCCATTTCCGTGACGAGAGCCACAAACACGTACTAACTTATTACAGCACAACACATGGCTGACCAGGTGCATCGATGTGCCACTTGGACTAGAAGCAGATTATACACCAAGATTAATGTTATTGTGCCTACGCAAGCCTGCATGGTTGCCACATCTTGCAAAGAAAATCATTCTCATTTCTTTATTGTCACACCTCGTATATTTTCTTTAAGTCTACCATATCCAAATTGCAATCCTACTCTACATTTCATGTCTTGACCCTTTCTAGTACTCACCCCACATTTTTTCTCATAATGCTTCTTGCTGAGTCACGTCTGCATCCAAATCCTTCACTAAGAAAATAAACAGAACATAGTTCCATTATAGTCAGACAGATCACATCAAGCAAATATTTTCGTTTTTATTTCGTTCTATGTATTGTTTATGTGCATTAATTGTTGTAATCAAAGGATGATGAGAGCCAACACGACCGCTGCCAGCTCGCGTTCCCTCCACCTCAGGGACGATGAGGATTATAAACAATAGTTATATAAAAAGTATGTATTCTAAAACATACTCAACACATTAACATCCCCGCCGTCCATCCCATCCTGTGTTTGTCTCACCGATTCCTTCACCTCCGCATGAACTCTTGATGTAACAAGTGATGCCTTTCCATCAACCTTGAAAAGCTATTGGCAGCAGTTACAGGAGAAACCACACCTCCGAGATCTCTGTCTAATTAGGTCATCATAAACTTCTTTTCTTATGCTAAGGATCCTAAAGCAGTCTCACTGTAGTCCCACTACCATCATTTCGTGTCGCTATGTGGCCACTTCATTTCCATTCCCTAATAGTCAGCACTACATTCCCTACGCCTGCCTTTTTTCTCATCCACTCGTTTCCTTTTCTGTTCCTTGTTATTATACCCTACATGCATTTCTCCACTGCTTGATGGAAACCCTCAGTTTCTGTTCTGATGGAACATTTGACGTCCGTGTTTCACTTACATCAGTTACTATTTGCATTATAGACCAACTGTGGGCTTCCCGTTCAAGGCACGTTGGAAATTTATTTCTGAATGCATCATTCAATTTCCAAAATAAATTCTAAGCCATTTTTATCTTTCTGTTTGTTTCTGTAATATTGTCTGTCCAGTATAAACGGTAGCAGTGCAGCAGGATGTGTAGGTGGAAAGGGAGGATAATATGTAAGGGGGGGGGGGGGGAGAGTGTGTGTGTGTGTGTGTGTGTGTGTGTGTGTGTGTGTGTGTGTGTGTGTGTGTGTGTTTTATAGGCATATGTGCGTATGTGTCTTTCTTTAGAGACCTGAATTATCTATATTTGATTTATTTTTTCTTTGCTTTAAATTTTTATATGGCTATTGAACATTACAGTAGGACAGTATACCAAGTAAGTCACAGCTTACCACTCAAAAATAAAAATAAAAATGAAACATAGATATACATACACACATGCTTATCTTAAAGAATATACAAACACACAAAACATACATACGCATACACACACACACACATAGAGTTTGCCCCTCCCCACCCCAAGAAACCACTGCAGTGTACGTTCTACAGCT
Source organism: Schistocerca americana (assembly GCF_021461395.2). Taxonomy (NCBI): domain Eukaryota; kingdom Metazoa; phylum Arthropoda; class Insecta; order Orthoptera; family Acrididae; genus Schistocerca; species Schistocerca americana. The sequence continues at coordinate 972,401,309 of NC_060130.1, read as the reverse complement.
CCCATGATACCTCAGTTAACCCTTCACTAGCAACGTCAACCGCAGCGTACAGTAAGCAAGTTCAGAGTCAGTGAGATGCGTATCACGTATAATTAAATGAAAACTTATATTTCAGTCAATTAATGGCTACACAAGGGGCAATGGGCACTTGGAACGAATGGTAAACACGAAAGTAAGTGGTAAACCATAATACTATCACTATAAGTAGTAAGAAAACCAAACTTTTCTGCCAGGTTAAGCTTTGTCTCATAACAGGATATGTAGAGCTAAGCAATTGTTTTATTTTATATGCCACTAATGATGTCCAACACCGATAGATGAAACATGTCTGGTTAAAAACAAAACAAACATTTAGTGGTAATAGACGGATAATTTTTTTCTGCATACGAAACATAATTGAGTTATTAATCAGGGAAGAATGACTGCAGATGGTAACACAATTATAAAGATTTGTTTAATGAATTTTGGTAATTTACTTCTAAATAAAACATTCAGTTTCACACATCAATTCTAAGCGAGTTCTCACACTTTTTTATTTGTTGGAGCTTTTTTTATGTTGTCCTAAGTTTGTAAATTCGTTGACTGTTCGTACTACTTATTAATCTCTCAAGCATTTTTATCCTATGTTAACTTCTTCTTACTGTAATTCACCATCAGCCCAATTGTCATACTTCCAAGGTTGTTCAGTTAAGATCGCTTATACGCATTCCATGATCCCAGTTCAATGATTTGAAAGTAAAGGCAGAAGAAAATAATTGATGTCAAAGCAGTCCAGCTGCATGACTCCTCTCTGAATTGTGAACATTTCTCTCTTTTGGGTACTTGTAGCTTTGCTGCATAATTAAACTTCTTCATTAAGTTAGCGTTTACCCCTTCTAGTATGAACGCACTATACTCAAGTTCTGGCAAATTCTTTTAATTTAACTCTGCGGTCGGATGCCCTCCCTGTCACCAGAGTCGTCGGTTACCTAAGGGAGGGAAGTTGAGTTCACTAAATGTTTGTGAATTGCGTAAACTTTGTTCTGTTTGTGACCGTATTTTCTGGGGCGGGAACTGGGGACCACTACAGCATTTCCCCAAACAATAATGTGAAAGGGCTTAAAAACCACACTCATTCTGACGCGAGCACTTAGTACAGTCGATAATCCGCCGCGCTGAGCCGGCCGAAGTGGCCGTGCGGTTAAAGGCGCTGCAGTCTGGAACCGCAAGACCGCTACGGTCGCAGGTTCGAATCCTGCCTCGGGCATGGATGTTTGTGATGTCCTTAGGTTAGTTAGGTTTAACTAGTTCTAAGTTCTAGGGGACTAATGACCTCAGGAGTTGAGTCCCATAGTGCTCAGAGCCATTTGAACCATTTGAACCGCCGCGCTGATCCTATCCGGGTTGGGTTGGCTTCCTGTCTGGCAAGTAATCTCGCTGCGCGTTACGCTACGCGACTGGGTCAGTCTGTGTGTAAACTGGTGTACATAAATTCTGTTCCTTGGATCTCAACTGCTGGCAGAGTCAAATGTTTTCTCGCAGTCTGCTGACTGTGGAATCATTTGTGGTATTATCATCCTTTGCAACGCAGTCTGCCCTACCCATCCCTTCCTGATTAAGGTTGCAGTCTATTATCCTGGTAGCTAATTAGAGACTAATTTACTTCAAAAGATGCGTTTATTATCTATTAGATCCTCTCGCCATGTATTCAACAGTCTTCTTTTTTTTAAAAAAAAATATTCTTTTTAATCCTAGCTCTTACCCGCACTTAAAATGAACCATTAGTACAACCATTCTCATTTCACACACACCGTAATAATACTGAGAAGGATGACTGTTTCGTCTTGTAAATGTTTGTGTATGAGTGTAAATAACTTAGTTTTAGATAGATGGGGACTCAAAGGTAGGCCGCTGTCATTCCTCCCCAAATAATATAGATTTATGTATCTTCGGAGTAAAAGTGGAGAGCCTTATCCCTCCAAATCCTTGGGTGACATAAACTGCCTCCTCGTTTCCACCTCCAAGTATCTTTTCTGACCTGTATCCTGCACCGGCTCATAAAACTGCAAGACCTCGGACATACAAAGGGTGTCCCACACGAATCCGGTACTCCTAACGCCAGAGAGTCAAGTAACTATGAACGATCTAAAAAAGGAATAGTTGATAGTAACTCTAAAAACATGCAGTTGTCTGTTTATAAGAGATGCTGGAAGCGTTTGTCATAGGAATCGAGGTATCAGTGACTTCATGTGATGTTACCGGCAACACGCTGTAATTCTGCAAGCGTGATGTTGTTAATTTCTCTAGTAACGTTCTGTTTAAGATTGTCCATTGTTTGAGGACTGTCAGCATACAATTTCCTGTTTAGTATGCCCCATAAATAAAAATTACTCGATTTTAAGTCTGGGAACCTTGGGGGCCAGAGGTCTTTACTGACAAGTCTGTCTTCAGGGAGCACGTTGGTGATGTGGACCATTGTGTGGTTGTATGTGTGAGCTTCGTCTGTTAATTCTGCATAGAGAGAGTCAAAGATCTCTAGATATCTGGAACTGTTTATGTCTTAATTGGAGAAAATGGAGCCAATAATGCACATTCCGGGCAACACACACCAAACACCTATCCTTTCGAAGTGGAGAGATTCTTCATGCTGAATATGTGAGTTGTCCTGCTACCAGTATCTGCAACTCTGGGAGTTTAGATAACCTGTCACAAAGCGCAGGATGGGATCCAAGTTACCGTTAGCTATAGATTTAACGGTCATTTTCAATAATTAACTCTATTCCTGAGCCCTAAATTTCAATTCTTGCACCACAATCACATGGCAGGCCTTTAATATTATATCTTTCAGTATGTACAGGATACACCAACCTGATGCGATAACCTCTTCGTCGACTTGCGGGGAATTTTCATTATGTCCGTGCGAATTCTATCTATAGAGTCAGTGGTCCTCACTGTCGGTCGCCAATTCCTCTGCACATCCTCGATGTATCCTCTCGCCCTCCATCACTTGTACAGATCTTCAGTAATGGTGGTCGTGGATACTTCTCTAGAAACATTGCTTTACATTCCTTGATGTGGTGTGCTTTTATGTAACACTACACAATATCAATTCGCTGTTCTAATGCAAACTGCCACATTTCTGTAAAAGCTCAGCAGCAGGAGATTCTCACAACATCTGACGCACGAACACCCAGATGCACCCAGCTTCCGATGAAATGCAAATTAGCCAGCTGTAGAGACCGTGTTGCCATTTCACCAGCATTTCGTCAAGAGATGATTAACCGATACGTGGGCGTACCGGTTTTACGTGAGACACCCCGTATAGCGTCCACACCTCTCCCACAGATTCTAACGTAACCTAAACTAACAGAGTCCCAACTCACCACATTCGTGAGGCCTATGCTTGCCGACACAGCTGCATCAGAGTATTCTACCGTTCATTTTGTTTTTAAACACTCGCATCCTTTCCTGGACCATTCAGCTACCCTCTTCTCCTACATTGCCTATCTACCAAGTGTGAATTGTGAACTATCACACCCTTTCCTCAGTTCCACTTTAGGTTCCTATAAACTTTCTTGTGCTAATTTAAATCGTACTCTTCTCTTAACTTCTATTTCTTCCCTCATAAGCATCCCATGTCGATTTTTGCGTAAATCATGTCCAGTACGTTCCACATCCAAGATTTATACCTCGGAATTCCACTAGCCACACCAGCACTATCATCGAAACTGAGAAAAATTCTCAACACCAATATAATATCATATATATTACTTCAAACTTTATTTTAGTATGTAGTTTCATTTTATAAATCAAACAATGAAGAACAGTAATTGAGCACTGCCAGTTCACGTCAATAGTGGGGACTGTTATTTAAAAACAAACAAAAAGACCCAGCTTTATCCACGTCTTCCGGTGAACACATGAAACCGCAAATTATACCCCTTTGTGTTTCCATTCTTAACCAGTTTACCTGCTGGTGTAACCGGTAGTTCATTGTAACAAATCGCCGGCCAGAGTGGCTGAGCGTTTCTAGGCGCTACAGTCTGGAACCGCGCGACCGCTACGGTCGCAGGTTCGAATCCTGCCTCGGGCATGGATGTTTGTGATGTCCTTAGGTTGGTTAGGTTTAAGTAGTTCTAAGTTCTAGGGGACTGATGCCCTAAGAAGTTAAGTCCCATAGTGCTCAGAGCCATTTGAACCATTTTGTAACAAATCCTTCCCAAAATCAGACAACAACTGTAGGATAAACTATCCTATAATCATCAGCCTACAATTGCGTAAGTTTTTCAAACCATCGTTACATTTTGCTCAGTAACTCATGTATTGGACTAGAACTCTAACTTAAACTGCAATCAAAAACTCGCCTGTTAACAATTCAGCTGATTGCCAGATAGACAATATTAATGAAAGCATTAATCTGTCTAAGATGATGTCTGCATCCCTCCACCTTTCTTCAGATTTCTAAAGCCAGTATCAGACTCATATTTTCCTACGTAACGTGACCTGGATTCTCTCTCCCTCAAAATTCCATCACCTCCATCAAATCCTTCAATTTCATGCACCACACCATGGTTTTCATAACCACTAAGCTTCTCACACTAAATGTCTTACAGGTTCGTCGAATTCCCTTTCATCATTGACCACACAAACATCTTGGTGCGTCTATGACCTTATCGTCGACGCCACATGAAGCTAAAGTATACGCATCCCATTAACTTGTGCTAAACAATCTCGTTACCTCCTCCACAATGTCCAATCCCGATACGCTGCCGCAACTATATCAGTCATGCCTCAGACTCCATAAATACACTTACTTAACATCCTCTTCCAGTGCAACGTCGACAGATTCAGACTTCCACCAAAGAAATGTTATCTTGTCCGATCTAACGAGGTCCACGCCTCCCTTCCCACACCAGGAGTTGGTCATATTTTCACATTACCTACACTTCAATGATTCCTTTCCACTAAACTTCCAAAAATTGCCCCACATAAAAACACACATGCTTCTCCTAACACCACTTCTTGCCCCCCTCCCCTGCTCCGGATCTAGTGCAGGCACCAGTTATTTTGTTGTCCGCCGAACGGGTTTCATTCATTAAATACAGAAATCAGCATAATATTTTTAATGGGGAAACTGTAACTTTATGAAGTTTTAATACCTATATTAACACTAAATTTAAATAGTAGGAAAAATACACTATGTGATCAAAAATATCTCGACATCCCCAAAATCATACGTGTTTTATATTAGGTGCTTTATGTTGTCACGTACTGCCAGGTACTCCATATCAGTGACCTCAGTAGTCACTAGACAACGTGACAGAGCAGAATGGGGCGCTTCGTGGAACTCATGCACTTCGAACGTGGTCAGGTGATTGGATGTCACTTGTGTCATACGTCTGTACGCGAGACTTCCACAATCCTAAACATCCCTAGGTCCACTGTTTCTGATGTGATAGTGGAAACGTGAAGTGACACCTACAGCACAAAAGCGTACAGGCCGACCTCGTCTGTTGACCGACAGAGACCGCCGACAGTTGACGGGGCTCGTAATATGTAATAGGCAGACCTCTATCCAGACCATCACTCGGGAATTCGAAACTGCAAAAAAAAAAAAAAAAAAAAAAGGTTCGAATGGCTCTAAGCACTTTGCGACTTAACATCTGAGGTGATCAGTCGGCTTGACTTAGAACTACTTAAACCTAAATAACCTAAGGACATCACACACAACCATGCCCGAGGCAGGATTCGAACCTGCGACCGTAGCACCAGTGCGGTTCTCGACTGACCTGACTGAACGTATGTCTGCGAGAGTGGAAGCTGTCATCAAGGCTAAGGGTGGGCCAACACCATACTGAATTACAGCTTTACCGATGGAGGGCACCACGAATTTCTCATTTTCGACAAGTTGTCCGGATACTTTTGATCCCGTAGTGTATGTTTTATCCTTTGTTAATATTTTAAACGTATCTTCATTTTTAAACGAAAGAACACAGCTCTGTCTTCAGTACTGCATTTATCCCCTCGGTGTCACCTTACTGTTCTGTAGCCGTGTAGTGGGGGACAGTGTTGAGGCGATTAAGTTGGAGGTATGTACCCGTTCACAGCCGTAACGCACATAATGCTTGCAATTAATGGCCAGCTCGTTGTTGTTGGAGATGTCCATGTGAGGTACACCAGCTTTTCCGTGTCTCTGTGTCTCAAGAGTGGTCGAGTGATCGGAACGTGACTTCTTACACAGGGGATGGTGGCGACTGCATCTCTCGAGACACAGAGAAGCCCGTGTGCAGCATGGCGTAGTCGCTTCTGTCGACAGGAAGCTACCAGTGCGCTACGTCAGCGTATCTACGTACTGGTGATCGTCAAACATTACAAAGATTCCGGCAGTCACGGCAGTGCGGTGGTGAAATATCCCACTTATGACGTTATGGATAATTTTATTTAATACAGTGACGTATATTTGGAAGTAACATTTGATGACTATCTAAAGATTGCAACTAGCAATAGGATAAATAAGTTTAGTATCAATGAACCGAGATAGAGTAGAACGTCAGCCTAATGCATTTACAAGGAATAGTCCCGCCATTTATGGTAGGTGAATTAGGGAAACAGCTGACAAACTACCGTGGGATGGAGGTCTGAATTAGGCTACTCCCAAATACAAGACATTTGTCTTAACCAATGCTCCAAATTTCCCTTCTGAATTTTGCGGTAGAGTGTCAAGATATTTTCTTTATTTTACTCCTGGATTATGCAATTGAGCCAGTAATCTAAAGACTATTTATTGTCTAATATATCTTCACGGATTATAAGAAGAAACGTCAATCAGTTAAAAATAGGTGTCTAGTTAGGCGAGAAAGTGACAATCCCCCCCCCCTCCAAAAAAATGAAAAAATAAAATGTCTGGGTAGACAAGAGAAAGGTAAACTACCGGTATTTTGAAGACGATTTTGAAATAATTTAAGAAAGTCTGACAGAAGCAGTTATTCAGATAAATCATCTGGAAGAAACAGCAAATAGAACTGTTCTAGAAATTTCAGCTGAAAAAACAAAATTCATAACAAATGTTAAAAAATCCGCCAAATTTCGAAGAGACACAAACAGGTAAAACAGAGCGAGTAAGTAAATTTAAATATCTTGGGGAAACTATGCAACAGAATGAACGAGAAGAAACTTCCTGGCAGATTAAAACTGTGTGCCGGACCGAGACTCGAACTCTGACGTTTACCTTTCGCGGGCAAGTGCTCTACCAACTGAGCTACCCAAGCACGACTCACGCCCCGTGCTCACAGCTTTTACTTCTGCCAGTACCTCGTCTCCTACCTTCCAATCTTTACTGAAGCTCTCCTGCGAACGAGAAGAATTTGCAGTAGATGTAAAAGGAATTGAAGTTGTCACATGATGTGATCTTAGTTGGGCAATACGAGAATGAAACTAATAAATAAATAAAAGGAATAGGTGTCGCCACAAAATGTGTGCGCTGCTAATCAAAACCATTCCTTTATTTTTCCGTGCCATCAGTTTTTCGATGAAGCGTATGGGGTCACTGTGAACTTTTTATAGTAATTCAAGTATGAAAATTAAGTAGCTTCTGCGTAAACTTGACGTCAGGTGTCGAGAGATGAAGACGTTATTTTTTATGAATGCTTTTATTATGCTTCCTAATGTCGCAATTACACCAAACACGCCACCAAGATTGGGACACATAACATTCGTGCTAGTTTGGACAACTTACTACTGCACAAGTGTCTGGTACGCTGCGGACTGCATCTCTACCCATGGAGTTGCTTCCTTTACTTCAGCAGAGCACAGCTGCCGCTCGCACATATTGCATTAGTTGGCGGTTTGCCACGCCTCTCCTGCGGTACACTTCGTCGTATACACCACGTTAGAGAACACTACTGACAGCGTGAAAACTGGTACACTTAGTACTGATGGAGTACCACCTCTAACTCAGTATGTTTCTTGTTATCCCTTTTTTCTACCTCTATGTTATTAAATAAAGCTATATGGCCTAATATTGCCTCAGAATGCTATCTCATTGTCGCTGTAATATAGTCGAGAATACTTATGCCTGTTCTCTTTCCCTACGAATTTCGTTTCTTGTGCTGTGAAGGCGCTGTTTCCTGATGATTTCTCTACAAAAAACTGGAGACAGTGATATTTATCGTCAGGTGCTCAGACTGACGTAAGTTTATAGTAAGGTACACATTTGCGAATAGTGAGGCCGGAACATATTCTGAAATAGCACATTTAAGTTTTCTTTTGTTTCACTAAATAATACAGGGTGATTCAAAAAGAATACCACAACTTTAGGAATTTAAAACTCTGCAACGCCAAAAGGCAGAGCTAAGCACTATCTGTCGGCGAATTAAGGGAGCTATAAAGTTTCATTTAGTTGTACATTTGTTCGCTTGAGGCGCTGTTGACTAGGCGTCAGCGTCAGTTGATGCTAAGATGGCGACCGCTCAACAGAAAGCTTTTTGTGTTATTGAGTACGGCAGAAGTGAATCGACGACAGTTGTTCAGCGTGCATTTCGAACGAGGTATGGTGTTAAACCTCCTGATAGGTGGTGTATTAAACGTTGGTATAAACAGTTTACAGAGAATGGGTGTTTGTGCAAAGGGAAAAGTTCTGGACGGCCGAGAACGAGTGATGAAAATGTAGCAAGCATCCAGCAAGCATTTGTTCGCAGCCCAGGAAAATCGACTCGCAGAGCTAGCAGAGAGCTGCAAATTCCACAATCAACTGTATGGAGAGTCCTACGAAAAAGGTTAGTTATGAAACCTTATCGTCTGAATTGAACGTCAACTACCCGAGGCGATGGATCGGCCGCCAGGCAGCCCGTGACAGAGCACTTCATCACTGGCCTCCAAGAAGCCCTGATCTTACCCCCTGCGATTTTTTCTTATTGGGGGTATGTTAAGGATATGGTGTTTCGGCCACCTCTCCCAGCCACCATTGATGATTTGAAACGAGAAATAACAGCAGCTATCCAAACTGTTACGCCTGATATGCTACAGAGAGTGTGGAACGAGTTGGAGTATCGGGTTGATATTGGTCGTGTGTCTGGAGGGGGCCATATTGAGCATCTCTGAACTTGTTTTTGAGTGAAATAAAACCTTTTTAAATACTCTTTGTAATGATGTATAACAGAAGGTTTTATTATGTTTCTTTCATTAAATACACATTTTTAAAGTTGTGATATTCTTTTTGAATCACCCTGTATTAATGAGTGTTGCAGGTCGGTGTGGTCGTGCGGTTCTAGGCGCTTCAGTCTGGAACCGCCTGACCGCTACGGTCGCAGTTCGAATCCTGCCTCGGGCATGGATGTGTGTGATGTCCTTAGGTTAGTTAGATTTAAGTAGTTCTAAATTTTCGGGGACTGATGACCACAGATGTTAAGTCCCATGTTCAAAGTCTTTTTAACCATTTTTAGATGAGTGTTACCATACGTCTTTTACTAAGACCATGGCAGATTTCCTATTTTCCTTGTGCATCAAACATTCGTTTTATTTTTCGAGCTCTACTGAGTATCATTTGCTACGAAATGCGTAAGAGCTCCTCAATAATACAGAATTTAGGGAGAGGTAGCTTGGAAGAAGAACTGCTGTTCATTTGCAAGCGCACCTCAGCACCACTGCCACGATCGCTTATGGTATCTTCATTGTGAACTGAGTTTTCTCACTGGTTATCAACACTTATAACACTGGGTGCTATGAGTCATCTGAATGTACACATAATCTTCAGGGATAAGTTCATTTGCGGTTCAGTTGTGTACCATGCATAATATAACTTATTCTCGGAAAGATTTTGCAGGTACTTTCTCGCCATGGATTTTCTGTGGGATGGCTCTCGTATCGGAATCTTTCAGCTGTTTGACAGTGTTTCTAGGGCTACCATCCAATATGAATCCATCCCATGTGATTAAGAGCTGTGTGAATTTTGGGCTTAATAGGCTCTAAAATCCAGAAAAAAAAGAAGCCAAAAGTATTACTTCTACATGACAGATGCAGTCATTATTTCATATAGGGAGGTAGCTTATTCAAGTCTCCTTAATTCAAAGTGATTTCATTTGATATATGACTGTTTCGGTGAGGGGGAGGATGAGACAGTTAGAGCGACCTGAGCCGCTCTTTCTTCGACCCCACGTGAACCACCGCAGTGGTCTTTCACTTTCGGGGGAAGGTCGCTGTAAAATGTCTTCGTCTTCAGTTCATTTAGAGGAGAAAATTTATGTTACCAGATATTGATCTCAGGATATGACTAGAAGCAAACTTCTATATTCCATATTAGCAGCAATACTTCTACTTTACTTTCTGCGGCTATGTCAATTAGCTCTGTGTGCAAGTGCCCCGGTAGCTGTGCGGAAATTTTTGCCTCCTTGAAAGACTAGCTCGATTTCCGTTACAATTCTATACCAATTTTGTGTCAACAATGGAAACCAATACGTACAGGAAAATGTTTAGAGGTCCATAAGCGGAGACAAAATATTTGGTTAAAAACTTGGCTATGTTTTAAATGTAGCGCATGTAATTGTCTGAACATCAATACATCTGGAAAGAGGAACTATTTTCAGTCAGTCAATAGTTGGTAGGATAGTCAGAGTTCATGAATGAATCGATTACCGTTATTTAAAAAAGACTGAAGGGTTTTTCAATGAGCAGACGGCGCCATTAAACTGCCACGACTGGAGTGAGTATGAATATTAACGATTCAATAAGTTACAAATTTAGAAAACAAATTTGCTACCTGTGTTAACGTGTTTTTTGAATACAATAAAATATATCTTCTCAGTCAATGTAGGTAATTATACGTATGTATTGCTCGTTTAACTAAATATGTAAAAAAAGGCAAAAGTTGTCTCTAAAGCTGTAGTTGAATTGAGTTTTCGGGTCTGAGTTAAAACATAAGCTTATTATACAGCAGCAATAAATACAAACAGTATTAGAAATGCCTGTATTTTGATTGAAAAAGGTTTGGAGATCTTCCTGCTTATACTTTACCTTGCAGCTATCTGGTACATGATATAAGTCGCACAAGCTTTTTTGGAAAGTAAAAGGTGAGCCGTATAAATATGTGTCCAACTATACCAGCAATAAAAAGAATTGTAAACCGCTGCTCTGGGAACAATATCAATAAATTGAAAACTGGAATTCAACACGGAAAAATCAAAGAAGAACATTTGGATCAAGTCGATGTTACTCGATGTCTCAAGTTTTTTCAACATATTGCAAGAGGTTTTTAACATGGCTGTCAATCAGCGACTGTTGTGTAATACAAAATTTTGAAAAACACAGCCCTCAGTAGCGAACACAAACAGTTGACTGTAGCAGAGGACACATGGCAGCCCCTAGTGGCTTGCACCTCCGTAGCATTTTACTTTATTTCTCTGTGACGCTGTCAGATAAGACCGCAGCTTTCGTATTTCTTGCTACGTTATGCTGTAACATTTAGTTCTAATTTCGTCCGAAGAAGGTGTCCCTTGTGACACTGAAACCTAGGTCACAAATTAATTGTGTTCGCGACTGAGAGCTGTGTTTTTCAAAATTCTATATTACAAGAGAATGGCAGTCCATAGAGGCTTATGTAATTATTTAGAATTTTAATTGAGATCTATCATGACGAAGGCAAGTTTTGTGATCCAGGTGCTATCAATCATGCAAAGTGGATTGTGAAGGGTAATTGATGCTTGAAAACGGGTTTTTTCCATGATTAATATGACCACACATCACAACAAGCCAATAATCCTACCTGCGATTTGATATCTCTATTATCACTGTGTAAGTCAAGGCATATTCCAGAGCCACTTCTGAAATCAAAGCACCGCATTTAGATTCTAGTATTCTTCAAAATTAGCTCGCTAGTGGTCTTTCCAGAACTAAAGAGTCATTAATGGCACAAATTGCTTGTGCTGTGACCTAGACCATCTTTGATTCTAATTTTCTCTCTGAATCAGAAACGGATGCAGTCTATTGATTGAATTCAACGGATCAAAATATTAAAAGGGCTAAAGTAGTAACTGATCAAATTCCGAATAATATCAGTAATGAAATTCATCAGTTTCTTTTTAATGCAAGTCGTTTTTCTCACAATATCTGACTTGAGTGACGAGTTCCTTGTCAGAGATCATTCAGAGTGACATGAAAATGAATATGTCTAAAGCAGAGTACACCTAGCTCTTAAAATGAAATCTGTAAATTATCCAGGTGAGGGAGGTGTCAGGCTCATGGAGGGCTACGAAAACATTTTATAAACAAATAGAATAAGAATGTGCTTCCGGGTTTATCTGAGTATTGCCATAAGGTTCCTGGACACTAAATGACATTTTGTCAGTGTATAAAAGTTTTTAAACGATAATTTGATACTCTCATCGTACTTTGTTATCAGATATTGTACACAGTAGCTATTTATATAATATTACTAAAGCTAAAATAGCAGTATAATAATTATATTTCAAGGAATAAAAATACTGTTTAATCTCTTAACAAAGTTTTTAAGATAAGATAATAAAAAACATTTATACTTTTTTCAATTTTCGGAGCCGAGGGGCACCCTTTCCCCATATCCTATTGAGCCTAAACAGCATACAGATAATTTCTTTGCGTAACGGAAATAAACTGGCGGATATAGCAAAGAAAAGATCAGACATGAATAAACAGTCCCACCTAGTGTTCACAATGAGTTTTTCTCGGGTTGCAGAAATGTATTGTTCTAAATTTCCTCCGAAGTGTGAGTGGAGTTTCGCCACCTTTACTCTGTTTGTTATTGAAAACATCTCTTCGTTGTTTACGAGATACAGTCTTTGAGAACTTGTTTTCGTTCACCGTGTGTTTTCGTGGTGTGTGGTCAGTAAGCTTTGTACGTTGTTATCTATTTTCCACTGTTGCGACAGGCGTAACTAACATGGTGGAAGTGTTAGACAGACGTGAATATTTGCTGCTCTTTCTAGAATACCGCAACCCTCCTTGAAGCAACGAATGAAGGCATTTGCGATATTCCCACCACACGAGGCGCTTTGGGTGTTTTCATTAGTTATATAAACTCCAGTTTACGGGGAACGTATCGTTCGCCATTTATTTCTCTATAGTGTAGTGTTTTAAAAACGGGTTTTTACGTTTATTTGTTTGCGCATTGTTTATATTGGGCATGGTGAGGCAGCTAAGGCAGGCCACCTCAGATATATGCAGAATGAATAAGCACATTGAGATGCGGCTTTTGCCAAGCTATATCGGACAATATAGCGAATTTCCTGAAGCAGGAAAGTATTTTTTATTGTTTATAGTCACTGAATTACGACACAGAATTCGTTTTTTCTAATGGAACTACACACATTTTTATGTGGTATTTGAAAGAAGTTTCTAAGAGAACTTCAACGACATAATATATGTGGAACTTGATCTAATAACTTGAAGATAATAACCCCGAAAACCATTGTCCCGCTGTCAGGTGAAGAGGTTCCACAAACATCTACCCTGTTATACCAGATGTAAGGAAACACGTAACTCGGGTTTGGTTCTTGTGTCCACCTGTGTGTTTGAAGTTCTTTAGCATGTGTTCTGCTGTTGTAGCTGTCGCATAACTTGCTGTTAAAGATATCTAAATATTCATAATGTATACGATAATCGAAAAAGTGAATATAGTTTATGGCGAATGTTGCCAAAACATGAGAACAGTGGTGCAGTTGTATGCAAATAAATATCCAGACCCACCAAGTACTCACTATCTGCCTTTGCAAATATTGTAAAAATAGGTCTAGTAACAGGAAGTGTAAAGAATAAAATATGCGACGGAAAAAGAAGAACAAATTACAAAAGGAATGGAACTAGCGTTTTAGCGGTAGTACCTCAAAAGGCAAATGTCACTAAGAGGAATCTAGGGCGTACGAGATGGGGTAACCAAACGAGTTTTCTAGGAACAATACTTTCCATAGAATTTCATCCTCTTCATACTTCGCTGCTTCTACAGCTGCATCTCAACGACTCCCAAATCTGGTTAAAGTTCTCTGAATGTTATTTGAGAGAAGTGCAAATTGGTGCGGCATATCTATGTAAAATTTTATATACGAAAGAAGCATTAATTACAAACCATGAGTAAGTCATTCTTCACAATGTGCAGTAAACGTCAGCTGAAAATCCCCAATGACTCAAAGAATTGGATCAAAACAACGCTTTTGGCCTATCAACGTTTGGTGCGTATTTTTAAAGACCGGGATCATTGGTTCCTAGTTTATTGATGGGAATTTAAATACACTCAAGTATCTCTAGTTCGTAAGGTATGTTACGGCCACAATTAATGGAATACATCCTGCGAGACATAAGGCAGTCAGTGATGTACCAACCTGATGGGTGTACATCCGATTCAACACATGTAATGACAGAGAACGTTTGGAAAGCACTTAAAGGGTCGTTCAGCAATCTCAAAATCGATCTCCCCACTCACCGAACTTAACACTCCTTTATCTTTATCTGGGGTGAAACGTAAAGAAAGGGCCTGTTAGGAAACACTGACCACTGCCGAAGGCATGAAATGCCTTATAACACGGGACTATGCCGCCGTTAACTCTGGATGAAGTTCAAAGTGCAGTATTATTTCTCCAGAATGACTTTATAGTGTATAGCCCTGCTCAAGATCAACATTTTGAGCACTTGGTATGATAACCGTGATAATAAACGCACTAACGCTACGTGACTTTCGCATTTGCTTACATTTCTTGTAACAGGGCAGTCGTTTGTGAAACCTCCTCTCCTGACGGAGGGGTGAGTGGATTGCTGCGTTGTAATCTTGATACTACTTGACCAAGTCCCGTATTCGTATCGTTCAAGTTCTCTTAGAAGCCTCTTTCAAGTGCCACAGAAAAAGTATGCAGTTCCATTTGAAAACAAAACGGTGTCGTAATTCGGCTACGTTAAAAATTACTTCAGTACATCTGGAAATTCGCTATATAGTTCACTAAAACTGTGTGAAAGCCGCATCTCGATATGTTTACTCATTCTGTGTGTATCTGGGGTTGTTTGTCTTAGCTGCCACACCCTGCGTATACAGGGTGCTCAGAAATAGTAAGAAAACTTTATAAGGGTGTTGCAGGGTGGGCTGTGCTGACAAATCATAGTTAAGAACAAATTGCAATAAATTACTCCGTTTCTCAGTTAGCATTGAAGGTAGCCAATCAGGCGGTTGCATGAGAAAATTCAAGCTGCACACCAGAGACGGTGTCGTAAAACGTGTTCTTCGTTTGGTTTCCTAAGACCGAACAACAGAGAGATACGAAAATTGGACAAGGGGCGGTAGTGCGGGTCGAACGTGAAACAAGGCTTGAGCAGTCTCTTGCGCTATCATCTACGCTATGAGAACAACTGACACTAATTGTAGCGCCGCTTAAATTTGTGCGTCCAATTGGCTGACTGGTAACTTCAATTAATTCGGAAGCGACGCAACGTATAGAATATTTTCTTAGCAATTATTACTCAGCACAGCCTACCCTGCAACACCCCTACAAGCTTTTCAGACTGTTTCTGACCATCCTGAATGTCTGTGTGCAAAATAAATTATTACAACTTGTGGCCAGCACACTGGACCATCAGTTATTTAAGAGTCAATAAAGTTTAGTGCTTATGCGGACCACATTCGTTCCTTTTTGTAGGAGCTCGTAGTCTTATATTCCCATTTACCTTGCGATTGTGGCAAAGAACAACCACAACGTAATATAAACTCAGTAAATATTTCTTTCATTTTCAGTTCATGTAAATTCGAATTTTAGTCTACTTACATAACTACAGTGAGATGAATGTTCGAATGGTGCCATGAGCAAAACACAATTGATTCTTTTGAAACGTATTGTCAGAGTGAACTGCATCATTGACGTAACTTCCATGAATACCATATAGGTATGAAGAATATCCTAAATTCCTCTCCAGACAAGCGCAGTAAATTACTAATTCTAGTTGGAAAACACTGTTGAATGTATTTTTCCATCTCTTTACATTAAATATTCACCGACTCGTCGGAGGATTGCTGGAACATTTCCAGTTGATTTTAACGGAAGTACCTTCATAAAATCAATATACCTTAGTTAAACTAATATTGTGGCACAGAGTCACTGTCAACGAATCAATATCTAAACAATCTTCCTCGCCATATGTCTCACTCAATGACCGTGAATGGTAACAGCTTTAACTAAGGTCATACTTACGACGTTCTAAGCTGCTGGTGATACATATACCATATATATCCTCTGGCTTCAAGGAGTACTTGTAATTGCTCAATACGCCTACAGTGGAATATGATATTCTCTCAATACAAACAGCTAACAGTGATGCCATAAATCATATTCTCTACATGTTGTCGAGGTGTGACGTATGTCCGTGTATCTGCACGCAACATCGATATCTATCACTTTGGCTACAGAGAAGCTCCGAGGAAGGATAGAAGTCTTGAAGCGGTACTGTGACTGCGCTTCACGAGTAACTCAGCTAATGGACGTCTAGACGCCAACTAAGTTTTTTATTGCGATTATTTTTCAATGAGTCACTCTTCCTCGTCCTCTCTGCTCCTTTCCAGTACGTATGAAGGCATGCTGTGTGAAGGCTATTTGAGAGGATTGTCAGTAGATGGGGTAGGCTACTCAAAAGAGAAACTATGAAAGCTAAATACAGGGATCGTTTGAGCGGCGCTTCGGAAGACCGGTTCTAAGTAGTGTAGAGGGTGGAGGTTGGCCTTCAGCCAGTATGAACGTGACAGTTCGAACAACGGCCGGGGTGGGCGGTCGGTAGCGTGGCGGAGAGACGGTGGGCGGGACGGGCTGAGGAGAGGATGCAGGATGGATACGCTCCGTCTGAAAGGTGGTGAGAAGTGAAACGCAGTATATCGTAGTAGGTAGAGTTCGCGATCCTCTTCCCCGCTTTCGCTCGTCTTACGAGCGTCCGTAAAAGTTGTGTTCAAGCATCACTGTGGGTAGCTTCCCAGCTCTGTGCGTCCACGCTTGTGCATTAATTGATGTTGTATTGCATTTCACGTAGTCCTTCGCGCTGTACTTCAGTGTGGCGACACGCGGAAGAGTTCTGGGTTGGGTTGTTTGTGGGAAGAGACCAAACAGTGAGGTCATCGGTCTCATCGGATTAGGGAAGGATGGAGAAGGAAGTCGGCCGTGCCCTTTCAAAGGAACCATCCCAGCATTTGCCTGGAGCGATTTAGGGAAATCACGGAAAACCTAAATCAGGAAGGGTTGTGTCCTGGTGTGTGATGATGAATTCATTTCAGCCTGCCTATAGTGTGACCATTGATCGGCTGATAATACGAGACCAGCTAGCTATTTCACCATCTGTCAGAATCGATAATAGTATGGACCAGTGATTCCAGATTATGTTCAATTATAACATCTAAATCTGTAATAAAATTTCAGTCACCTAAAAAAAAAAGTTGTAATTTTCAGACAATTACCTCTCGTCTCCCACAGCTCAAGTCCATAATTATAAGAGTAAGAACCCACTTCTTACCTTACTAAATAATGTCAAATCAACTAGCATTCCCACCTTTTGATATCCCAGTAGGAATATGGGAGTATGCCAGAAAAAATGTTAGCGGTTACCGTCCCCGTTACTGAGTGCGTTGGTTTGTGTGTGTGTCTTGTTACCCGATGCGTGCACTAGTGATTTATCAATAATAAAAAATCAGGGTCGTACTCACACGAAATATTGTCACGCACATTCAACCACAGCATCCAATACGGAGGATAAGAATACTGTGTTATATTAGTGTATGAGCACCAAACCATCAAGCAGGCTAACAGCACATGCCAGCAACGCAAACAAGAAAGACGGCTACCGCGCCTTCTTAACTCACCAGGATAGAGTCTTGCCAATTTAAAACGCCGAGATCTGCTATAAAGTTTTAGACATTATAGGAACTGGTTACGACAGCTATGATGGGATGCCTACGAACTGAATTTCCTAATTGATCAGTCACTCTCGGAGGCACGCAATTCCAGGACGCTGATGAGCAACTCCAGGAAAACGTACTTACTATACAACAGATCATGACGATATGAATATAACATTAGACAATACAAATATTTTCTAGTAATTAATTCTAAATGGCTACGTTGAAGAAACGTAACCTACGTTTGCACAGCAGAGATGATTTATGGTGCAGGTTACAAAACCTCTCTTCAAACTGGCTGCTCAAATGACTGAGGGGTGTCACCGTTCGTAGCACTGGCATTGTACGATTACCTGCACTCTTTTCAGAGAGGATGCCGATGTGAACAAAAACTTGCATACTAAAAAAGAGAAATTTTCGATGATACTTTTGTCGGTCATACCACTAATATAGAAAGTAGTCACTTTAGTGAGTTCTTCAGAAGATCGTCCTGTCCTGATGTAGCACGTGCTAATCTTTAAGTGAGAACAGCTTTTCTGTATGTAATAACTGGGGGGACAGGCACGTTTATCTATATTATGCTATTGAAGTGAGTTAATTTTATCAGGACTTGCTGTAGCTAGTAAATCAAATAAAGTCTGTCCTTTATTAACAGTTTGTGTACACACATTTGCTACCAAGCTCGTCCTACCATACACTTGCGTATTAACAGTTTGTGTACACACATTTGCTACCAAGCTCGTCCTACCATACACTTGCGAAAGTTTAAGTACGAGAGCAAGCAGAGTTTCTACTACTCTTTTCACACTTGGGGCATGCTGATTCTCTATAGAAGCCAGTGCCAGGTTTTAACGCAGGCCTGATACTGGAAGGACGCCGCTTTCCATCACTTAATAAACAGTTCATAAAAACATAGAGTGATAACAGTTTAGAAGGCTTCCTCCAGTAAGTTGTAAAAAATCACTTCGGTGCAACACGACATGAGGAATTTATACCCTCGAAAAGAAAGTCCAAAGTCTCACTAAAATATTCCGCAATTTTCATAGACTTCATCTACTAATGATCATAAGCTTTTAAAGATAACTCAGATTTTTTAAAAAAGGAGGTTGTTATTCAATTTCCAGGAAAATGCATAGTGCTCTGGGCTACGTGACCTTGCGGCACATGAACAGAGCGCACACTCTTCCCGGCTCATGCGCGACATTCCTCTTGCCGTAGAAAAGTGCACGAAAGATCTCTTCTCTGATTGGCTGAAAAATATAGTAGCCCATTAACTAGCTTCGTATTCGAGTTACAGTAGTCTCCCTCTTCCGACAAATCTACTTTCCGAAATCAGATTACATGACGTAAAAAACTAACACACTCCCAGAACCAGATGACACTGATTAACCCCATCTTTACCTCTCTGAATGAGTGAACTAAGTTTTGTCTTTCTTAAATACCGAGATCTGGCTACTTTATAATTATCATTTTCCCCAATATGAGGGACTCACTTCAAGGTTGCACAGTCTGATTTGCGCAATCACACGCATTTAGTTACTCACAGTCAAAGATCCATACTTTTCTACATGCCGTATTTATTCCCTCATCCACTCAAGTATCAAAACGAATTAAAATAGCAACGTCCAGTACATAAAATAATAATAGCAATATAAAAATGGAGCTGTTACGTAAATTTTCAGTCTTTGCATCGAGTATTGTTCACTTCATTATTTAAGAATGACGTATGCATTTAACATTCTTCACTGATTGCTTCAGAAAACAAATTAATACCTCATTAAGTTATTCATCAAGGAAACTACATCTACATCTACATCTACATTTATACTCCGCAAGCCACCCAACGGTGTGTGGTGGAGGGCACTTTACGTGCCACTGTCATTACCTCCCTTTCCTGTTCCAGTCGTGTATGGTTCGCGGGAAGAACGACTGTCTGAAAGCCTCCGTGCGCGCTCTAATCTCTCTAATTTTACATTCGTGATCTCCTCGGGAGGTATAAGTAGGGGGAAGCAATATATTCGATACCTCATCCAGACACGCACCCTCTTGAAACCTGGCGAGCAAGCTACACCGCGATGCAGAGCGCCTCTCTTGCAGAGTCTGCCACTTGAGTTTATTAAACATCTCCGTAACGCTATCACGGTTACCAAATAACCCTGTGGCGAAACGCGCCGCTCTTCTTTGGATCTTCTCTATCTCCTCCGTCAAACCGATCTGGTACGGATCCCACACTGATGAGCAATACTCAAGTATAGGTCGAACGAGTGTTTTGTAAGCCACCTCCTTTGTTGATGGACTACATTTTCTAAGCACTCTCCCAATGAATCTCAACCTGGTACCCGCCTTACCAACAATTGATTTTATATGATCATTCCACTTCAAATCGTTCCGCACGCATACTCCCAGATATTTTACAGAAGTAACTGCTACCAGTGTTTGTTCCGCTATCATATAATCATACAATAAAGGATCCTTCTTTCTATGTATTCGCAATACATTACATTTGTCTATGTTAAGGGTCAGTTGCCACTCCCTGCACCAAGTGCCTATCCGCTGCAGATCTTCCTGCATTTCGCTACAATTTTCTAATGCTGCAACTTCTCTGTATACTACAGCATCATCCGCGAAAAGCCGCATGGAACTTCCGACACTATCTACTAGGTCACGCTTTATGTATACCAAAAGTTACGTAACATATTTTAAGTTACCGGTAGTATCTAAAATGTAAAACTTCTTATTATAGTATTTTTTAATATCTTCCTGCACATGTCTTTAAAACAAAGGTGTTTACTTGTAGCACTTATTTTTTTTATGTGGAGCCTAAGTCTTCTAAGAATTTCACGTATATCACATTTTTTCTGTAATTATTTGCGACTTTCTTTAGCATATGGCTTTGCATACCGTTGAACTCCAAAGATCAAAATGCAGAGGGCCCAAAACATCATGTTATTATTATTGAATATCAGTTTTTATTTGTATTAAGCTACGATCAGATAATCACTATAGGTTAACACATGGTTCATAACAATGTGTCACAGTAATGTTGTTCATCGAAGGCTGTTCCACTCCAGCTTGTGGTTCTCAGGTGCTTTACTACCTAAGATTATTTACTTTTTTAAGTGTAGAACGAGGAGACTGTATTGAAATTTCGTTTCACTCTCTGTAAAATTTGCCATTTGCTTCAAGACTTAACGCTCTCTCTTCAGCTCATCCTCATGAGCTTATAGCCCGTACACATTTGTTACAATAGATAAAGTATTCGTTCGGCTGAGAACGATTCATTTACTTTATTTTACTATTGTGACTCACCCTCTGTTCGCATCCTTTAGCAACCATTGCTATGCAGCTCCTGTGTTAGTGTATAATATGTGACGTTTATCAATAACACAAGCTGCCATAGCGTAACGCGCTGCGAGCTTGCTTAAAAAATGCAAATGTCGTGTGAAATGTTGGGTAGATCGTTCGTCGCGTGCAAGTCTTTCGATTTGACCCCACTTTGGCGACTTGCGAGTCTATGGGGGTGAGATGGTGATGATTAGGACAACACAACACCCAGTCCTTGAGCGGAGAAAATCTCCGACCCAGGTGGCAATCGAACCTTAGGATTGACATTCCGTCGCGCTGACCACTCAGCTGACCAGCGAGCGTGCTTGCTAGAGGGAGAAGTTAGACCAGAATCGAATCGGTGCGGCACAGCACAGGTCATGAGTTTGTACACCGGCTCAGCCTGAGTGTCATTTGCAGTGGTTTTCCCACGATATTTTAACCGAGGGCTGAGCTGGTTCCTAACTTCAGTCTCAGAGAATAACGTTGAAATAAAGCTTAGACGATTAACAGACAGACTGTGCAAACATCAGAACCAGAAGTAAAATAATACAACAGAACTTGAAAAATCCTGAAACAGCGGCCACTCTACTAAGACGTGTAGACGCCAGGGAAAAGAAAGAAGTAACATTAACAACACAAACAGAAAACATATTGGTCCACAAGGACTAGTTCAGATTCCCTGTAATGCCATGCCAGCGCTAACATGCAGTACCAATACGACCAAGGAATGACTCACGAGCCAGCCAGTAACGTCGTTATGCAAATATTAGCCGGCGATGTGAGTTATGGCCTTCCTAGCGAAGGCTAGAGCGAATCCGCAGCTGCCCAGGGATTGAGGCCAAGAGAGCAAGTCTCAAAAATAATGGTTTAAATGGCTCTGAGCACTATGGGACTTCACATCTGAGGTCATCAGTCCCCTATAACTCAGTACTACTTAAACTTAACTAACCTAAGGACATCACACACATTCATGCCCGAGGCTGGATTCGAACCTGCGACCGTAGTGGTCACGCGGTTCCAGACTGAAGCGCCTAGAATCGCTCGGCCACAGAGGCCGGCGAACGTGTCTCCAGCGGCCACCTGGTGAACGCCGTCTTCGCTCTTTGAGTCGGATACGTCAATGCCCAACCTCATAATTCATATGAGCTGTTCTAAAACTTGTCCATTAATTTAAACATCATAGCCTGGTAGTGTATATCATAATATCAGGCCACTCGTTTTGTAGATGTACTGTATAGCAAGATCAGTTAATCGTCGAGGAGACAAGTATTTCTACCTTCACTAGTGTGAATGGAGTCACGTGAAGTACAGTTGATTCAGAAAACGTGCTTTATGAGGCTATTTTGGGATAAGTTTACATTATTTCAGAATAATTTGACTGCGTTCAGAAAATAAAGAAGCATTTATGGTCATCCACGACTGAATTAAATTGCGGACCATTATCTGATCAAAAGTATCCGAACACCTATTAGTGGAGATTAGTAGTGGGGCATACTATCAGTGAAGTGTCTGAATTTCTCTGGAGCAACGGCAGCCTAGTCTTCCTCAAAAGATGAAACCAGAGAAGACAAGTTGGACTCTGAGGTCTGGAATGAAGTCGACATTTTAGTCCATCCCATAAGTGTTCCATTCGGTTCAGGTCAGGACTCTGTCGGGACAGACCAGTCGATGTCGGAAAGATTATTGTCCACAAACGATGGTCTCACAGACATTGCTGTAAGAGAGGATGCATTGTCATGCTGATGCAGTCATCGATTCAGATCTGTTTCTCTACAGCACCCAGCACACAATTCTGTAAAATGTGTTTATGTTATTCCGCATTTAGCTTTTCTTAAGCGCAATAAGGGGACGACACCCTAACCACGAAGAACATCCCCATACTATAACAACACCTCCTCCGTACTGCACTCATGGCGTTACACATGATGGCAGTAAACGATCCCTAGGCATTTGCCGAACCCAAATCCTACCATCGGACTGCCACAGGATGCAGTGTGAGTCATCACTCCAAATCACTCATATGCAGTTTCTCAGTGTCCAGTGGCATCGCCCTGTACAGTTTCAAGCGTTCCTTAAAAGGGGACGGTACGAACTATTCCTCACCGATTTGAGTCAGATTGACAGGATGTGCAGGACACGACTAGGACTTCAAGAGTGCAAACAGAAAGACGTAACTCTCAACAGTTTTCGATAAAATCGAGTTTGAAGACTTTAGGCGTGCTTATGAAGGGTGGTCTCAAACAGTCTGAAGAACTTGTAAGGGTGTAGCAGGGTATGTTGTACTGTGAAATAATTGTTTAAGAAATTCGATAAATTACGACGTTGGCATTAAAGTTAGATAATCTGGCTGTTGCTCTCGCAAATTCAAGCGGCCCGCTAGAGACTGTGTAGCCAAATGTGTTCTTCGTTTGGTTTCATGAAATCGAATAGTAGATCGATACAAATTTTGGACATGGGATCGTTCACGTGGCAAACGCTGAACAGTCAGAATAATAGACAATAACTATAGCCTATCTGGCAGCTTGAATTTGCGCGTGCAACATTCTGATTGGCTAACTTTAATATTAATTAACTCGATAGCGCAACGTATTGAATTTTATTTTTAGCAATTACTCATCCGTATGACCTATTTTACGACACCCTTACAAGCTTTTTAGTTTGTTTCTGACCACCCTGTATGCTCTGTATGATCCCTATTACCCAATGATTCCGCAGTCGACCGAGAAAGCATTTGCGTTTGTATAATTTTTGTCACTGTGTCTGTCGCAAAAAAAGAAAAAAAAGCTTGGTTTACATTCATAAAAGGTTCTCCGTCATCACTTAATTTCTGCGGGTACCATGCATATGTGTTTTTAAAAATACGGTGAATGAAAATAGTAAGTACCGGAAGCGAGACTCGGTCTAGAGGGCTTGCGATTATGAAACTAACAACTCAGCTGCGGACCCCGAAGTATATAAGCACGCATCAAATTTTCAAACTCGATTTTCTCGGAAACCATTGAAAGTTGCGGATCCCTGTTCACGTACGAGGTGTAATTAAAAAGAAAAAACTTGTTTTTAATTTCACGGGCTTGATACATCCGATTTTAAGAACATTTTTTATGTGGTTGGTACATATGTTTATGATGTATATTTGAATTTTCTACTGTTTTCAACATTTGGTTTATTGTTGACAGTTGATGTCATAGTCGTGCCCTATATATCCTGTCAATATAAATGAAACTGTTGAGAGGAAGATCGTGCAGCCCCTTGTTATCATTGGCTACAGAAATATGCGGCTTATGAGGAGCTTCTCGACAGTTGTACCCCATTCTGTTTAATTCCCTATGCGCCGTCATTACCCTTTCTGGACTGATAGTACCGGTAGAACGTTGTAACTGGTAAGTTGCTCCTTCCGGAATTCTTAAGAACCACCATCCGCAGTGCTCAGTGGTGGCGTCCGTTAGTACATGAGGTGCCTTGGTTATCTGTCGTTTTGCGATTCCGCTTCACAGTCACGCCATCTACAGACGCCCGGAGCAGATTTACAAGGACTGAAATGTCCGTTACCGATTTATTATTGAGGTAACATCCCACCACTAGCCCACGTTCGTGCTCACTGACCTCTCCTGACTGACCATTACGACTGGTGCTGCTTCTCTAGTGACAACACAATACACTCCGCTCTTCTTTACACTGGTGGGTCCGCCTTTGGTGACGTTTAGTGGCTGATTCCGTATTACACGGGTGTCGCCAGATAACTGTGATCAGATAGTGTATGTTGAACATTTTATATACTTCAGACGTAAAGTGTGATACGACAAAATGTCACCATCTGTGTCTCAGTTCCATACCGATGAAGAAGCTCATGTCATATGTGACCTAGTGTGCAAGGAGCTGATCCACGGAATGATAATATAAAATTAATTGTTGGTAAGGGGGGTACCAGGTTGAGGTTCATTGGGAGAGTCCTTAGAAAATGTAGTCCATCAACAAAGGAGGTGGCTTACAAAACACTCGTTGATCTATACTTGAGTATTGCTCATCAGTGTGGGATCCGTACTAGATCGGGTTGACGGAGGAGATAGAGAGGATTCAAAGAAGAGCGGCGCGTTTCGTCACAGGGTTATTTGGTAAGCGTGATAACGTTACGGAGATGTTTAGCAAACTCAAGTGGCACTCTGGAAGAGAGGTGCACTGCATCGCGGTGTAGCTTGCTGTCCAGGTTTCGAGAGGGTGCGTTTCTGGATGAGGTATCGAATATATTGCTTCCCCCTACTTATACCTCCCGAGGAGATCACGAATGTAAAATTAGAAAAATTCGAGTGCGCTCGGGGGCTATCCGGCAGTCGTTCTTCCCGCCAACCATACGCGACTGGAACAGAAAAGGGAGGTAATGACAATGGCACGTAAAGTGCCCTCCGCCACGCACCGTTGGGTGGCTTGCGGAGTATAAATGTAGATGTAGATGTAGAACTGAAATATTTACTGTGAATCTGGCAGGAAGACAAATTAATAGAAATATGGAAATCAAATGGCGGTTACGGCACTGAGCATACATTGCAAAAGGGTTCAAACAGTGCGGTGCACAAGTAGTCCTTTGAACGGCGGTATCTGTTTAACTAGATTCGACAGACTGGTGCCACATACGTGTTTGAAAATATTAAGTAGTTCTCTATCGGCATTACCTACAGTAGCACTAATGTTAATTCCACGTCTTAAAAAAAAAATGTCTGTGAGCACTATGGGCCTTAACTTCTACGGTCATCAGTCGCCGAGGACTTAGAACTACTTAAACCTAACTAACCTAAGGACATCACACACATCCATGCCCGAGGCAGGATTCGAACCTGCGACCGTAGCGGTCGCACGGTTCCAGACTGTAGCGCCTTTAACCGCTTGACCACCCCGGGCGGCTCCACGTCTTAAAGAAGTACTTTGTAACCACTTATACTTACTGTGCCTCTGTTGCGAGATATGTAATTGTCTGTACAATGAATCAGCCATCAAAATTCATCAGGTAATATGAACCCCTAGAATCAGTGTCACTGGTAGATTCTTGTCATACAGTCATAAGCGAAAACATTATGAGCACTGCCCACCGCGACGTTGGATACCGCCTGGTGACGTTGGGGCTCGTGACATGGTAACAAAACTGTGTAAGGGGAGCCGACATGGAAGGGGGATCACCCTAGCGAAGATGGAGGCTGAAACTGGGGTGATTCAATGAGATAAACGACTTTGACAAAGAGCAGATTATTATTACGCAGAGCCTATGAACGAGTATCTCGAAAACGGTGAAGCTGGTTGGATGTTTATGTGCTACAGTCTCGAGCATTTACCGAAAGAGGTAGAAGGACAGTGAAACAACCACTAGGTGCTAAATGCAATAGCTGGACATCCACGACTCTTCACAGCGAGGATTTCGGAGGCTTGGCCGCTTGGTAAAGCAGGATAGAGGGTGCATTGTGGCATCTCTGCCGAAAGAGCACAATGCTGGTGCACCCACAAGTATTTAGGAGCGAAATGTTCATCGTACATTGTTGAACATGGAGCTCCACAGCCGACGACCTCTACGTGTATTGACCCAACGACAGCGCCAATTACGACTGGAGTAGGCAAGGGACCATCGGAATCCGATCGTCGATCAATGGAAACTGAAATGCCTGGGCTAGCAGGACAGAGCGGATTAGGTTGTGGAAAGGTCCCAAAATGAGTTCTGTCAGTTGCGCTCAACATACCAACTTTATTTATCAACACACAATATTACAACAAGGATGCAAAACACTGAAAACTTTAATCGACCTCATTTGATTAACTTTAGATCGACTGAAGGCCACATTCAAAATCCAAGATACAAGGCTTAAGCCAAATTGAAATACAAGGTTCTTCTGGAGGTTTCACCCAGAATAATTTCTAAATTTTCAGTCTAATCGGCTGAAGGACTTAGCAATTTAATTGTAATGGAACTAGGCTGGAGGTCGCATATTAAGCAATAAGAGGACTTTCAATCAAAAGGCAGGAGGCCTTATCTTAAAACATTTCATTGAAATTGGGCTGAAGGCCTCATTCAGAAGCTTAGCAATATTATGCCTTAAGGGCAAGAGAAGAAGATTACTTTAAGAGATATTAAAACTCAGCTGAAGACCGCTCACCAACAAATAATTTAACGGCCTAATCTCTAGAAGAAGAGTTTCAATTTTAAAGGGCAGAAGGCCGTATCTTAAAACGTTTCATATAAAATGAAGATTAACAGTCTCATGCCTTAAGGGCAAGACGAGGACATTAATTTAAGAGATATTAATACTCATCTGAAGGCCACATATCAACAAATAATGTTTAACGGCTTAAGGCCTAGAAACAGTTTCAATCTAAAAGGCAGTAGACCTTATCTCAAAACCTCTCCAGTAAAATTCGGCTGAAGGCCCCACAGAAGAATATAACAATCTCATGCCTCAAGGGCAAGACCAGAATACTAATTTAAGAGATATTGATACTCGACTTAAAGTCACACATCAACCAAGTAACCAGAATTCAAACAGGGAAATTACTACATAACACACGTATTGTTGCTACGCTAGGTCGATGGTCGTCTTCACAAACGCCGTCATTGAGGTAAACGACGGCTCGAAACTCGGCAGTGCGCCACGGACACAGGATTGTGGGAGCAGTGTTATGCAATTGTAGACATTCTCCTACGCTTGCAAGGGTACTGTGGTAGCAATCAAAGAGCAATCAAAGAGCTGCGAAGCCCCTGCATTCCATCATGCTTGATATATTCCCGACAGCGACGTCATCTTTCAGCAGTATAGAACCCATCTGGGTCGCTATCGGCATCACCGAGAATATAAATCAGTTATCCGTTGCTAAAGCGACTTACGTCATCTGTGCGTCAACATCTAATGCCACATACCTCCACAAACCTACAAACCAACCGTTGGATCCCTGAGAAGCAGAATCAGTGATGAACTTTGTTCCCTAGACGGATAGACAAGTTCTTAAGCACATGGTCATAGTGTTTAGATCGATGAGTATATGTAGTTGAATGGGATGCCTGCATGCTTTTCTTCTAATCAGTCTTTATTATAGCTTTACAACCTGCTGCATATACCACTTATTGATTGAATGTACCCATCACCGAAGACCAACCTCTACCTTCTCTCTTAATGAATCTGTTAAATGATTTTAATTTGTTATGTTTCACTTATGGAACTGTAATTTCCGCCCATGATGGTGTTTCTAACAGGACACAGAGTTAAAATAAAACTTGTTCTTGATAATCTATTAACTGCTGCTGGGAATAATAATTCTTTACTTGACGCTGAAGACGAGATAATGAGAGGTCATATATACACTAGGAGCAAGAAATAATGACGTAGCGAGAGAGATATGTCCTTTTCACAGGAATAATTGCCTCGTTTTCTTAAGGCGATTAAGGGAAACCATGAAATACCTAGATCTGAATGATCGGATGGGGATTTGAATCATGTTGCACCCTGTTGTAACTGACAATTTGAAAGTTTTTACAATACAACTTTTATTTACGTGAGTTTACACGGAAATGACTGAATAACAACGAAAAGTCACAGTCACAAAGCCAGTAAGAATGTCCTACTACAGGCAACAATTGATAACTTCTAAGTTTCCCACAAGATTGTACTAACGCACATACACTTAATTCCAAGTCCTGTTCCGATGGCGATGACGTAGTCTTTCGTGCAGACGTCCTTGAGGTCGGTATTCAGCGGGAACTGACGTCCGGTGCTGGTTCTAGCCTTTAAATAGTGTTGGCCAGCCAATCAGATGTTGGAGTAGTAATACTTCCCGCATGCCATCTTGAACTCCCTCTGCAGGAGTTAGTACGTGAAATGTCTGTTTTCAAAACACCCGATGTTTACCATTGCTTACGTCTTGGGCGTAGATAACCTTGGTCCTGTGTGGCGTTACATGTGTTGCTGGCCCGCATGGGCTACCTTGGCGGAGGTGTAACACCCCTCCCCACTTGGAAGAGCTGGGGCGGCACGGGTGACCGCGGAGGAGAGAGCACCAATACAGCCCGGTGCCGTAGGCTGATCGGCAAATAAGCCGCCCTGAAGGAGGCGGTGGAAACCGGCCGCCGGTGAGTAGGGTGTTACCTTCCGCGCAATGCAGAGGGAGCGTCGAGGTCGTGGTGGTTGTGTGGCGACGGTGGGCTGGGCAAACGGCAGGTAAACGTCCGCGTCGTCCAAGCAGGGCGGCACTGAAGAGGTGCCAGGAAGTGGAACTCGAGGAAGGTCCAAGGGTTGCCCCAGTTCCGGATGAGACGGCGGCGGTGCGAGGCTAGCAGCCGGCAGCTGTTGGTAATTTCCTGGAAGATCCCCCGCTAACTGAGGAGAGGGCAGCAACCTACGCCTCACGGATGGGGCTGGCAGCAGGAGAGAGTGAGAAGCCAGCGTTTGGGGCTGCGGCTGATCGAGGAAACGAGGACGGAGTTGGTTGTGGTGACGTGAAACCATCCTGCCGGCCAGGCGGACGTCGAACAGTTGTCGACCACGGAGCCAGAGAACGACCCCTGGCAGCCAGCGGGACTGGGACCCGAAACCGCGGGCCCACACCATGGAGCTGGATGGATATCTGGAAGTGCCGGGCTGGGCACGAGGTGCACCTGCGGCTGGAGGTGATGGAGTAGTGTCCGAGGCTGGCGACCGTGGAGTAGTTCGGCTGGACACTTGTAACCTAAAGGCGTGAACCTGTAGGAACTGATAAATAACGTAAGAGCGTCCTCCGTGTACTTCTGCACCTGAGTTTGAAATGTGCAAACAAGGCGCTCCACTGCGCCACTGGATTGTGCATGATAAGATGGGGTAAAGACATGGTGGATACCATTATTGTGCCAGAATTTGGTGAACTCTTGACTGCGAAATTGCGGGCCATTATCAGTGACCAAGGTGACAGGAAGGCTTTCAATGGAAAATATTTAGGACAGGGCCATGATAGTAGTCGCTGTGGTGATAGAGGAGCATCAGGCAATGAAAGGTAAGTGGGAGTAGGCATCCGTGACGAGAAACCAGTAAGTACCAAGGAAGGGTCCCTCAAAATCCACATGGATGTGGTCCCATGGGAGGCAAGTGGCCAGCCAGGATTGGAAGGACCGGCGCAAAGCGGGAAGGGCCTGGGTACACTGCTGACAACCCTGGAGCATGTGCTCCACGTCCACCGTCATGCCTACCCAGAAGACATGCCGACGCGCAAGGGTTTTCGTTTGGGCAATACCCCTGTGACCTTGATGTAAGACGTTGAGAATCTGGGACCGCAGGGAAGTTGGTACAATGACTCGTGGATTGGCATCATGTTCCGCATGGAGGAGCACCCCATCGATGACCACCAGTTGATGGCGGATGGAGAAAAAGAATCAGAGGTCAGCCTGGGTGCGAGATGGTGCAAGCGTCAGCCATCTGCGGAAAACATAGCACTGCACCCTTTGCAGGAGCGGATATGCGGCTGTTGCGGCGACCACGAGTGCAGCTGTTACAGGGAATGCCGCAAACGCTGCCTGCATGTCTTCATCGACCTGAAAAATTAGGATGCCGGACGAAGCGAACGCTGAATCCTGGCCGGAGGGGAGTCGAGACAAGGCATCGGCGCTGGCATAGTGGGCGGTGGGCTGGAAATGGATGGTGTAACCAAATCGTGAAAGGAATTGAGCCTATCGCTGCAGGCGTAACTGAGCTGCTGGTGACATTAAGGCCATGAGGGGCTTATGGCCAGTGATTAAATGAAAAGACATACACTCCTGGAAATGGAAAAAAGAACACATTGACACCGGTGTGTCAGACCCACCATACTTGCTCCGGACACTGCGAGAGGGCTGTACAAGCAATGATCACACGCACAGCACAGCGGACACACCAGGAACCGCGGTGTTGGCCGTCGAATGGCGCTAGCTGTGCAGCATTTGTGCACCGCCGCCGTCGGTGTCAGCCAGTTTGCCGTGGCATACGGAGCTCCATCGCAGTCTTTAACACTGGTAGCATGCCGCGACAGCGTGGACGTGAACCGTATGTGCAGTTGACGGACTTTGAGCGAGGGCGTATAGTGGGCATGCGGGAGACCGGGTGGACGTACCGCCGAATTGCTCAACACGTGGGGCGTGAGGTCTCCAAAGTACATCGATGTTGTCGCCAGTGGTCGGCGGAAGGTGCACGTGCCCGTCGACCTGGGACCGGACCGCAGCGACGCACGGATGCACGCCAAGACCGTAGGATCCTACGCAGTGCCGTAGGGGACCGCACCGCCACTTCCCAGCAAATTAGGGACACTGTTGCTCCTGGGGTATCGGCGAGGACCATTCGCAACCGTCTCCATGAAGCTGGGCTACGGTCCCGCACACCGTTAGGCCGTCTTCCGCTTACGCCCCAACATCGTGCAGCCCGCCTCCAGTGGTGTCGCGACAGGCGTGAATGGAGGGACGAATGGAGACGTGTCGTCTTCAGCGATGAGAGTCGCTTCTGCCTTGGTGCCAATGATGGTCGTATGCGTGTTTGGCGCCGTGCAGCTGAGCGCCACAATCAGGACTGCATACGACCGAGGCACACAGGGTCAACACCCGGCATCATGGTGTGGGGAGCGATCTCCTACACTGGCCGTACACCACTGGTGATCGTCGAGGGGACACTGAATAGTGCACGGTGCATCCAAACCGTCGCCGAACCCATCGTTCTACCATTCCCAGACCGGCAAGGGAACTTGCTGTTCCAACAGGACAATGCACGTCCGCATGTATCCCGTGCCACCCAACGTGCTCTAGAAGGTGTAAGTCAACTACCCTGGCCAGCAAGATCTCCGCATCTGTCCTCCATTGAGCATGTTTGGGACTGGATGAAGCGTCGTCTCACGCGGTCTGCACGTCCAGCACGAACGCTGGTCCAACTGAGGCGCCAGGTGGAAATGGCATGGCAAGCCGTTCCACAGGACTACATCCAGCATCTCTACGAACGTCTCCATGGGAGAATAGCAGCCTGCATTGCTGCGAAAGGTGGATATACACTGTACTAGTGCCGACATTGTGCATGCTCTGTTGCCTGTGTCTATGTGCCTGTGGTTCTGTCAGTGTGATCATGTGATGTATCTGACCCCAGGAATGTGTTAATAAAGTTTCCCCTTCCTGGGACAATGAATTCACGGTGTTCTTATTTCAATTTCCAGGAGTGTATGATAAAGGTACAGGAGGAATTTGGTAAAGGCAAACACAATGGCGAGGGTCTCCTTCTGGGCCTCTGTAAGGGGTTTAGATATGTACGCCACCGGGCGTTCCGATCCATGCAGTAGACGGTGCAAAAGGACAGCCCCAACACCATACTCTGAGGCATCCGTAGCCAAGAGTAGAGGGGCAGAGGGGGTATACGGCATGAGACACACTGCCTAGGGCAACCCCTGCTTTAAGGTTCTGAAAGCCGATTCACAAGCCGGGGACCAATGAAAAGGCACAGTCTTTCGGCATAGGTGATGGAGGGGCGTCGCAATGTGAGCAGCGGAGGGTATGAACTTTCGATAGTACGCAATTTTACCCAGGAAAGACCACAATCGGTGGAGGTCGCTCGGACGAGGAAGGGCCTCTATAGCAGCGACGTGGGAGGAGGTAGGAGATATGCCATTTCGGGAAATGATGTGACCCTGGTAGGAGATAGCAGTTGGAAAAAAGGAGCATTTAGCAAGATTGGATTTTAGGCTAGCAGTCCGCAGGCGCAGGAGCATTTGTCGCAGATGACTGAGATGTTCATCCATGGTACGGCCAGTGACAACGATGTCGTCGAGGTAGTTGATACATCCGGGCACATCCTGTAAGTGCTGTTCCAAGTAACACTGAAAGATGGCTGGTGCACTAGCGATGTCATACATGAGGCGGTTCAACCGAAACAGCCCAAACGGTGTGTTGACAGCGGCCAAGTGAGTAGAAGGCTCATCAAAAGGTATTCGGAGGTAGGCCTCGGCAAGATCGATCTTCGAAAAAAATTGTCCCCCAGCGAATTTTGGAGAACAGGTCCTCGGGATGGGGAAGAGGATAGCCTTCAACCTGTAGCTGAGGGTTTAGCTTAGCCTTGAATTCGCCACAAACAAGAAGACGCCCATCTGGCCTCTAGAGGACGACCAAGGGTGTCGCCTACAACCTATAACGGACTGGAGTGATGACTCCCTCCATGGTGAAATGGTCCAGTTCCTATTGAAGAGGATGCTGAAGGGCGAGGGGAACCTGCCTAGCCTGGAAGTACTTTGGGCGGGCAGACGGTCTCAGCTGGAGTGACGCCTGAAAATCTTGAGCACAGCCTATGCCCGGCAAGAAGAGGTCCTGGAATTCTGTGCACGATGCATCGACTGCAGGAAACAGAACCTGGGAAGACACCAGATGAACACTGTCGTCGATGGCGAAACCAAAGGCATGGAAGGAATCCAAACCAAAGAGGTCGACGGTGGCTGCATTGTTGACCGCAAGCAAGGTAACTTCCCGGCGAACCGACGTATACAGGACGGAAGCCGTGAACTGACCCAAGAGAACGATCGCTTGCTTATTATAAATGAGGAGCCAAGGTGTGGGTGCCAGAAAGGGGGGGGGGTGCCCTAATCTTCGCATAAGAGGAATAGTTGATCAGTGAGACTGCTGCTCCAGTATCCACCTGCATCTGCAGTGGCCAACCGTTGCTCTGAACGTCCATCATTGGCTTGGAAGATCCCGAAACTGCACCTGGTTGACGTCCATGGGTAGCGGCTCTCGAAGGTCATTGGCTGGAGGAGGATGAGGTGGAGGCTGCCGAGAATAGCAGACCAAACTGACACGTCCGTTACAGGTACACAGTTTACAATGCGCCCACCTGTCGGGGCAGTCTTCCCGTACATGGCCCTGAAAGCATCCTGGGCAGGACGCCAGCTGGTGGAGCTGGCGGCGCTGGCGAGGGCGTGGGGAACTCTCTTCCCCGATGGTCCGCGCCGGACCCTTGGAGCCGGCCGAGGGTGCGAATTCCTGGACAGAGCGGCTGCCCTGCTGAAGCTGTGCTGAACCTGGCGGCGGGCGCCGGTCATCGGAACGGACAGCGGCAACGCCTTCGACCTCCGCCAGCAATGTGACGGAGGCGTTGTGGTCTTGGAGGGACGCCACTTCCATCCAGGATTCCAAAGACTTGTCGGCCGCCACAGAGACTTCATACTTGAATGCCAGATCAATGATCTGGTCCAGAGTAGGCTCGTCGAGTCTGAAAGCGTCGCGTCGGAAAAGTCGCATCAGGGGTGGCCTGGATGAGGTTGTCATGGACCATCTCGTCCGCATAGAATTCTTTGGAGACCCGTGTGGTGATGAGACACTCCCGGCTGAGACCATGCAGTACCACTGCCTACTGGAGATTGGATTGGCCTGCCTTCTTGCGACACGGGTAGAATTCGACCTGTGCAGTTAACAGGTGGAACTGTCGTCGGTAGTAAGCCGCGAGAACCTCAAAAAACTGGGAAAACACACCCGATCGCGCAAGAAGTGTTTTAACAACTTGCTCTTGCATATGAAAAACAGCTCGTGTGAATAGTTTCTGTAAGTGGGATAGGCTCTAATGTACAAGGAAAAAACTGAAAATGGTTACATAGCTAAATATAAAATTTCTATCTTAAAACTGCGCTCAGGGTATAATTATTTTAATACTAAACAAACTATTTAGTATTGATTCATATCCCAGAAACTCTAACTGAACGTGGTGTAATGTACGTTTAGGAAAGGACTTCAGGTAAGTATGGCGTCCACTGAGGTCTCGAGGCTCCCTCAGCTCGGTACTTCATCCAGTTCTTTGGCCGCCTTGGTACTCTCAACTGGCCAGTTTTCGGGCACGTCACCTGTGCATCTGTTTTTCTGGTGCTCTGACTGGTGCTGTGCTGCACACTGCTCCAGTGGCGATGCACGAACTGGGTATGGTGTTGAACGAGTTCCAATGCAAGGGAGGCAGGCTCAGACTTTGGCTGGTGGAGTGTGCTATACGAGATATAAGCGGGCTCAAGAGAACAAGCCACTATTATCAAACATAGGCCTCAGTTTGAACAAGACGTTTCTGAGCGTCCACCTTTGAAGTACAGCATTCTATAGAAGTTAGTCATGGGCTATTGGGAAATTCGAAAAGAAGATAATTGAAACATTTGAGATGCTATGTTAGAGATGGATTTTTGAAAGCATATGGTATTATGGTGTAAGGAATGAAGAGGTTCTCCGTAAAATCAGCTAGAAATGGCATATGTGGATAAACACTGACAAAGAGAAGCGACAGAAAGATAGCATACATCTTAAGATATGAGAGAATAAATTTACACAGAGAAAGAACTAGTGGTAAGACACATTAGATTAGGCAGAAGACAGGTAACTAAGAAAAAGGATAGAAAATTTAACACATCAGAATAATTTGATGCTCAGTGAGCTGACCTGTAAACAAACTAAAATTCAAATACTATTGCTGGACGTCGGAACTGCAGCTGGGTATTGTACTCTGTGCGTGATGGAGGCACTCATATTGAAATGTTTATTTTTCTTATGATGCATGACTGCATTTATGGAGGTCAGCGAACTTTCAGAACAGTCGACGTTGGGGCTCTGAAAATCATCAGTAATATCAAGAGGCTCTGCTTTATGTGAAAACAGAAATGAGGTGAGCAATTTGACAAAATGAATTATTGGTCCTACCCATTTCCAGTAACTTTCGATAAATGTTTAAACGAAATAATGCAACCTTTTTCTTAGCGAACTAGCAATAAAGAAAAAACCTACAATTCTCCAATAATTTCTGGTTGGTATGTGAACAACAAGTCACCTTTCTTCAGAGAACTTACAGACAATGAAAAGATCTACGGTTATTACACGTACGAGCACACACTGTTATTTCCTTTGTGATAGTATTTCAAGGATGGCTGCCACCATTAAAGCACCCTGTAATGCTATGCTACGTAGGTAGTGCCAGTCATCTATAGCCTTCTTAACAGTTTTTGTCTAATTCGTCACTACGCAACACCCATAAAACTTCCAGTTTGTTGCAGGCAATACTTTTCAAAGAAGTTTCTCTGAGTAGCAAGAATATTGATACTAATAACAATAAGTATGTTATGCCGTTGCCATGATGATTAGTTCTAGACTGGGACCTGATATGGCACAAATTTTCAGTTGCCTCCAGACATTCATCATATTGTCGGTACGCCTTATCATAACAGTTTAAAATATCTTAAAGTTATGTAGTGATGCTAGTTTCCCATCATTGCATATTGCTGATATCATTTCCATTCATTTCATTCAGCTCGTTTAATTCTTTCCTCAACTGATCCATAAGAGTGGGAACTGCAGACTGTCTCATCCAAAATACCCACTTCAATAACCCACAGCTCCAGCGATATGACGGCGATAGGACCTGGGTAGCAGATAGTTCGCGTTGCGACAAACATATCACGTGAGTATGAGGGGTGTTCCGCTACAGGAATTAAACAACCAGCCAGCCAGCTATACTGGCAGTTCGAATCTCGCTTATTTCTCAATGCAACTATTGCCTCGATTTATGAACGAAGATTTTCTTTTTATAACACTGATTGTGTCTTTTCTCGTTTAAGACGATTCTCGCTTTGTTCATTGGTACTGATTTGAGCTCACTTTACTTCGTGTAGTAATATCCGTGTTTTTGGACATTGACTCAGCATGTCTTGGTATACGCACCCTGTCATGTTCTAGGTAATAACCCGCTAATTTTTGTTAGGCTATGAAGCAAAACCAGTGATGACTTCCGGAAAATATGAATGTAAGAAGAAAGTAAATATATAAATAGTAAATATAATAATGGTAAATATATCATTGGAGCAGCAAAAATGATACGGAAATTTGTGGGATCAGAACACATATCGGAGCAGTTATGGTCAAGGAGCAACCTAGAGATATAACAAATAACGTAGACATAAAACAGTACACAAAAAGTCACAGAAAATAGAAATAAATATTTTTCCGCCATATGAGAAGAACTGAATAACTTACACCCACAAGACACATACAGGGTGGTCCATTGATCGTGACTGGGCCAAACATCTCACGAAATAAGCGTCAAACGCTTTAAACTAAATTACATAACGTAGGTACGTTTGAGAATTTTATTTCATTTTTCCAATGTGATACATGTGCATTTGTGAACTTATAATTCCTGAGGACGCATGCTGTTACAGCTTGATTGCCTGTAAATACCGCATTAATGCAATAAATGCTCAAAATGATGTCCGTCAACCTCAGTGCATTTGACAATACGTGTAACGACATTCCTCTCAACAGCGAATAGTTCATCTTCCCTAATGTTCGCACATGCATTGGCAGTGCGCTGACGCATGTTGTCAGGCGTTGTCGGTGGATGACGATAGCAAATATCCTTCAACTTTCCCCACAGGAAGAAAAAAAATGTTCAAATGTGTGTGAAATCTTATGAGACTTAATTGCTAAGGTCATCAGTACCTAAGCTTACACACTACTTAACCTAAATTGTCGTAAGGACAAACACACACACACCCATGCCCGAGGGAGGACTCGAACCTCCACCGGGACTGAAAGAAATCCGGGGACGTCAGATCCAGTGAACATGCAGGCCATGGTGCTTCGACGAACAATCCACCTGTCATGAAATATTCTATTCAATAACGCTACAGCCGCACGCGAGCTATGTGCCGGACATCCATCATGTTGGAAGTACATCGCCATTCTGTCAAGCAGTGAAACATCTTGTGGTAACATCGGTAGAAGATCACGGTGGAAATCAGCATACATTGCACCGTTTCGATTGCCATAGATAAAGTGGGTGCCAATTGTCCTTCCCCCCATAATGCCGCACCATGCATTAACACGCCAAGGTCGCTGATGTTCCACTCGTCGAAGCCATGGTGGATTTTCCGTTGCCCAATAGTGCATATTATGCCAGTTTAAGTTACCGCTGTTGGCGAATGACGATTCGTCGCTAAATAGAACGCGTGCAAAAACCCTGTCATCGTCCCGTAATTTCTCTTGCGCCCA
The DNA here is from genome assembly GCF_021461395.2 of Schistocerca americana. NCBI lineage: Eukaryota > Metazoa > Arthropoda > Insecta > Orthoptera > Acrididae > Schistocerca > Schistocerca americana. The sequence continues at coordinate 972,363,120 of NC_060130.1, read as the reverse complement.
GTGGCAGAACTGTACACGACGTTCAAAGTCGTCGCCATACAATTCTTGGTGCATAGAAATATGGTACGGCTGCAATCGATGTTGATGTACCATTCTCAAAACCGACATTTTTGAGATTCCCGATTATCGCGCAGTTTGTCTACTACTGATGTGCGGATTAACCGCGACAGCAGCTAAAACAACTACTTGGGCATCATCATTTGTTGCAGGTCGTGACTGACGTTTCACATGTGGCTGAACACTTCCTGTTTCCTTAAATAACGTAACTATCTGACGAACGGTCCCGACACTTGGATGATGTCGTCCAGTATACGGAGCAGCATACATAGCACACGCTCGTTGGACATTTTGATCACAATAGCCGAGATCGACCTTTTCCGCTATTGGTAAACGGTCAATTTTAACAAGGGTAATGTATCACGAAGCAAATACCGTCGACACTGGCGGAATGTTAGGTGATACCACGTACTTATAAGTTTGGGACTATTACAGCGCCACATATCACAAAGCGAAAAAAGTGGCCCAACTCAAATATTCATATTTCTTTACGTACTACACGAATATGTAATAAAAAATGGGGGTTCCTATTTAAAAAAAACGCAGTTGATATCCGTTTGAGCTATGGCAGCTCCATCTAGCGTGCCAACCATAGCGCCATCTGGTTTCTCCCTTCAAGCTAGACGACTTTCGTTCTTTGTAGTTTTTTCGTTTGATTATTATTTCATGAGATATTTGGCCCGGTCACTATCAATGGACCACCGTGTATACTGAACAGCCAAAGAAACTGGTACACTTGTCTAATATTGTGTATGGCCCCAGCAAGTACGCAGAAGTGCGGCACCACGACGTGGCATGGACTCGACTTATGTCTCAAGTAGTGCTGGAGGGAATTGACACTGTATATCCTGCAGGGCTGTCCACAAATTCGTAAGAGTACGAGGGGTTGAAGATCTCTTCTGAGCAGCACGTTCCAAAGCATCCATGATATGCTCAATAATGTTCATGTCTGGGGGTTTGCTGGCCAGTGGAAGTGTTTAAACTCAGCCGAATGCTCCTGGAGCCACTCTGTATCAATTCTGGACGTGTGGGGTGTCGCACTTTACCGCTGGAATTGCCCAAGTCAGTCGTAATGCACAACAGACATGAATGAATGCAGGTGGTCAGACAGGATCCTTACGTACGTGTCACCTGTCATAGTTACAGCTAGATGTATCATGTGTCTCATATCATTCTAATTGCACGCGCCCCACGCTACTACAAAACCTCGACCAGCTTGAACAGCCCCCTGCTAACATGCAGGGTCAATCGATTCATGAGGTTGTCTCCATACCCGTATACATCCATCCGCTATACACAATTCGAAACGAGACTCGCACGACCTGGCAACATGTTTCCAGTCATCAACAGTCCAATTTCGGTGATGACGGGCCACGGCTAGGCGTAAAGCTTTGTGTCGTGCAGTCATCAAGGGTAAAGGAATGGGCGTTCGGCTCCAAAAGCCTATATCAATGATGATTTGTTGAATGGTTCACACCGTTGATGGCCCAGCATTGATAACTGTGGCAATTTGTGGAAGGGTCGCTCTTCTGTCACGTTGAACGATTCTCTTCAGGCGTCGTTTGTCCCGTTCTTACAGGATCTTGATGCTTTATTGGATTCCTGATATTCGCAGAACACTCGTGAAATGTTCGAACGGGAAAATCCCCACTTTATCGCTATCTCGGATATGCTGCGGCCCATCGCTAGTGCGCCGACTATAACACCACGGTGAAACTAACTTAAATGTTGATAACCTTCCATTGTAGCAGCAATAACCATTCTAACAACTACGCCAGACTTTCGTTGTCTTATATAGGCGTTGCCGACCGTAGGGCCGTATTCTGCCCGTTTACATATCTCTGTATTGGAATATGCATGCCTATACCAGTTTCTTTGGCGCTTCAGTGTAATTGAAATTATAAAAATAAAATAAGGAAACAAAGTCAACATGAAACGAATCGGAGACACAAAAATATACGAAATTAGCTTGTGCAACGAAAGGAGGTGTCTAGAGCAGGAAGATTTTTCTATCTAAATCATAACAATGGCATATAACCGTGGAGGGAAACCGAAGAAGACCATAACAACTTGGTACGAGGTGGAAAAAAGGTGCACAGAAAAAGAATAAAATAAGTGAGTCACATTGAATCATTAACCAACGTTTCTGACAAATTTGCGCACTAGTAAACGGGCTCATTCGTACCTAAAAGAAACTGTTTGTAGAAGATGTTGCATTGTTAGGTGCAATGTTACTTCATAAATTCTGAATTACAGAACTGAAAGATTTCGCATGTAAGATTTATAATATGAAAACACAAAGGAGCCCATAGATTGGTGCTACAGACAGGTTCTTGCATTTATTTCTTCTTGTACGACTGCCGAACACGTTAAAGTTGACACTAATATCACCTGCGCGTGTTGCACCACGAGCTTCCAAAGCGAAGTATATGAGAATCCGGTGGCGAGAGAATATCCGATATGGCTTACAAGCAGTGCCGGTTTCCGGCCAGTTCCTGCAACACAGAACGGCTTGAGGCCAGACCAAGTGGCAGTTTCGGGGTAATGGTGTAATCTGGAGCTGTGGTTGAGGGCACGCCCGTGGTATCAGCAATCGAAATCTGGCGATTGGCCTCATGGCTGCACCCCGGCCTGCGGAAACGCCTCATGAAACTCACACACCGTAGGTAAACTGTTCAGGGACGACTTCCAGTTTCATGCAACCTTTCTGCACTCATGGGATAAAAAGTGGGAGAATCATGTTTCTCGATCTTTAGAAATGCGGAAAATGTAGAGGAATATTACTGATTATATGACTTGGAGATTCTGCTCCTATAGAAATGATTGCACGTAATCACACACGTGCTGCGTCTATAACCACCAGCCACCTTGATCAAAGCACCGGAGAAAGATCAGAGGAGAGGTCTCTGGGTTTTACGGGTAGATGAGTCTTCAGAAATTGAATGAATCGAACAATAAACTTTTGTTTGCGTAGATTCAACACACGGACAACCATAAGTGTGGAATCCTGCCCACTCGTGTAATATAGGGTGCCCAGAAAGCTGTTTTTCCTGACAGCCAGCCAACTCACAAGCAACTCTTATTAATCGTGTTTACTACAGTAAACTGAATTGACAATACTTGCGTTTCTGCAGTGACGTGTAGGAAGCAAATGGGCGACATGCAAACAATCACTGTCCCTCGCTGTACCCAATTACCATGCAAGGAAATAATATGAAGCACAAGTCTCAACTAAAGAATAGAGATAACGGCACGTCTTCTAGTGCGTCATCTACTGCCTCACATCTAGAGCCGTCGAGGCTGCCAAGGGCGGAGCTTGTATTCTCTTTGGTTAGAGGCCGCTTCCGTCGTGGTGCGGCCCTAGTCAGCGTAGTATTTTCTGACGTCGTCTCAAAGCCTTCTCTATGGTTACGTTTCGGGCCGACGTCCGTGTGCTTGGTGTTACGCCGGAACAATAAGAAATAAAACATGCCACTAAAGTAATGTCTCTACACAGTTTTAAATTATAGTTACTATTTAAGCTTTTTAGCCCAGTATCGCGCCACGTCCAGTGTTTTATTCTCGTGAAGCTGATGGGGACACTGTCCACATTCCTAATAGTTGGGGTGCATAAAACAAAATGAGATTGCTTATAGGCACTTCTAATAGTTGTAGGTCGTCTAATTTTCATCACTTATTTTGTTAATCTATTTTCTGCTATGCGTCTAGTGCATTTGTAGGTCAGTTTCCCGATGGTTCTACTGCTTCAGCTCTTTGTCAGAGTTTTAATATTGTATTACAATTTCATTGACAAGTACAGGATGCTTCAATAAGTAATAAGTTCTTCGTTATTCTTTTTCGACTGTAAAACATTTTTCACTAAAGCCTACTTAAAGAAATAATTTTTACATGGGCTTAATACTATTCTTTAAAAAAAATCAATGTATACGTGAAGTAGATGCTTTTACAAAGGTATGAAACCTGCCAGCTTCTTTCAGGCTTTCTCTTTAGTATTCTCTAGGAAACAAAGGGTATTTATCCCGTTCTCATAAAGTAAGACCATTAGCATTTCCTTTAGAGGCTACGATGCGGTAAGCCCTTTCTGCGAGAAGCGCGCTGCGTACGGCGTAGGCCAGCGTTTCTGCCAGATACCAGCCGCCGCCACTGCCGCAGTTAAAAATTTTACAGCAGTGCTGATGAGTGAGGGTTAATTAAAAGAGTGGCTAGAATTTAAAGTAGCTGCTGCTCTCGCTATTGCAAGACCTGCAAGATGAATCGTGCGGACACCAGGTTCGCCGTCTGTTTATAATTTAGCAACAGATTTTTCTCATCGTTTCAGGCCCCCCACTGTCAGAAAAGTCGCTATATCATCACTGTATGGATAATTGAGAGAAAGATTATTTAAATTATTCGTTAGAATAACCGTGAGTTGGTGTAACTGTACTCACAGGTTCTTTGTGTATTAACATATATGTTTCTCTAAACTGAGTCCGCATTATGTAAAAGATAGTTTGCAACTCTATTTAATCAGTCTTATTTCACCACTCTTGCGATATCATCAGCGGACATGTTTGTTATTAAATCCGAAATAAATTAATCAGCGTGCTCCGGAATTCGGCTATAGTACCAATAAAAGTAAGGCAACAGTGATAGACGTTCTCCAAGAATTCCAAGCTCTCCTTTATTTACAGATGATTAATCATAATCTTTAAACATTCAAGAGATATGGAATGTACTAGTCTATTACTGCATGAAAAAGAGCAATGCCACGACAAGAACCATAATTTTTACAGGAGCAAACGATACCTGGAAGTTGGTATTTATCAAATCTGACATTGATTGGACTTTGAGTAAAGGGGCTACACAGTAACCAAATAATAAATAAGAATATTTTGTGTCCAACAGGATATTGGAATCGTTTCAGGACTAGGTTTAGCTTAATAGAAAGAAAAGTGCTACAAAACAGTGCAAAACAAGTAATTAGTAAATGTCTGAACTTAAAGATAAACACTTGAAACGTAACCAAACTGTACAATCTCTTACATAAATGGGGAAAAAAGTTAAATGAGACGTCGTTAACCCATCTGTCATGAATGCTGGCGAGAGGGCACACTAACTATGTGATTGTTCAAAACTCTCTGTACTGTCGATGAAGTTTCTGAGAATGACATCCGTGTAAGTCCTGTGGTACCACTGATGGCAGATAACTGGCTGTAATTCTTCTCCAAAATCCAGCCCTGACATGCTAATAGGATGAAGAAGTGGATAACCGATTTGTCAATCGAAGTGGCAATACACAGGGTGTCGCAGTAAGTGTGGCCAATATTCAGGGATATGTCAGAAACGATCATTCGAGACCATAAGTCTGGCAAACACGAGCTTTAAAAATCGTACCTGAAGAGCTATTTGAATCCGTCATCTTCGATACTGTGAAGCAAATAGCTTCTACTGCATGCTCTTTGCATTCCATAGTTTTGGAGGAGCTAGTATGGCCCAAAACAGAGAAAAAAATTGACCACTAAACAGGGGCCGTAAAATGCATATCTTAAAAGCGATGAGCACTTGCTCATTAGAAGACATGTGTTGCACAGTTGCGAAGATGAACAAGTGTTCATAGCTCTTAAGGTACATATCCCGTAGTCACTAGACAGTATTTTTTCTTGTTTTAGTTTACTCAAAAACATGGAAAGAAAAGATTTTGCAGTAGAAGCGGTTCATTTCACAATATTGGAGACGAAGAAGTGTTCGTAGCTCTTAAGGTATTCTTTTTAGAACCCATGTTTACCGGATATTTTTGTTTCAGATGTTTGTTCCTGTGATATCTCTGAATACTGACCATTCCTCTTGTGACACTTTGTAGTTATATGTACGAAGTTTGTCTACCAAAGCAGTTACATTGGAAATGGTACATCTATATCTCTGTCTATACTATGGAAACCACCTACCAGTGTGTGACGGAGGTTACTTCTGGAAACTGTATCATATCTACACTTCCCTATTTCATTCAGTATGGTACACCAGAAAACCGACTATAAGTAAACCTATGTATTTCGCAAATGGTATGTGCGAAAAGTAAAAGTCGCCCGACTCTCGTTAACCTCCCCCCCCCCCCCCCCCCCCCCCTCGACGCCACCCTTGTAACGTCTGCCAGTGTAGTGGAGTTTGTTCTGCATCCCCTAATGCTCTCATGCGTACTAAATGATCCAAAGACCAAACTCGCTGCTCTTCGGTTGTTCGCCTCTATCTCTTCTGCTAATCCAGCCTGGTAAACGGCCATAGAAACATAAGAAAAACAAAACATTTGTTAGAACATTTATTTTATACGTCATTTCCCTCAGATTCTTACAAAGAATTTCAGTCTAGCATTCCCTTTCTCGTTAAATTGTTTTGTGTTGTTATTCTACTACAGGTTGCCAGGACAGTTCCTCCAAGTGGTTTTTAACCGGTAGTCTAATCCAACAGCAATTCATCTGTTCACCTATTTTGTGTGCAGCACGTTACATTTACTTACGTCCATGTTCAACTGCCAGTCTCTCATTCGATTTCGATCAGTTAAGAACAACACGTTAACATTTATCTCTTAGGAAATCCTGAATCATGTGGCAGAACTGGTGCAATAAAAGTTAAACTCATATGTTTTTCACTAAACAGTAGTGCAGAAATGTATCGAATGCCTTTCAGAGTTCAAGGATCGTGATACCAACAGTGTCACAGTTGTGTCCTGTGATCTGGCCGTAATGGACGGTATGTGCAAGCCGAGTGCTTGCAATAGCTCTATTTGCCGAAACCATGTTAATTTTTTCAGAGGTGATCTTCGTTCCAAAAAGGAAAAAAAAAAAAACAAAAACGCATTATGACAGCAATAGCTCATCTCTGTGCCCTTAACGAACAGCAATCAGCCAACAATTAAAGAATGTTCTAAACACTGTACGTCCATAGGTTATAATTTTTCGTCACGACAGAGCTCAGTCCAGACAAAACTGGTCTCCCGCCAAGATTTTCCTGTGTTCTGGGTGTCTAGCTCTTTTCGTGTGTACAAATGTGTGGTAACGATCATTCTGAAAAGAGAAACGGGATTAATTTGTGAGCAGTATATTTCTCCATTCATTAATGCGTCAGTCTCTATGTTGCTGATTCCACAATGAAGGGTCCCGTCTCTGAGCTTCCGCTATATGGACATACACAGCAGGATGTGTGGCATGCGTAAAAACTTCTAACACTATCCATCACTATATCAGACGGATTTAAGCTCTTCCGATAGTTACCTTGCAGGTATTGCTGCAATTATTTCTGCATTTAATGCCACATATTCGCTCCGTCGTTTAGTTTTTATTGTTGGTAGACGTACTGTAATGTAAACTTCATCTGTGGGCTACTTTCTGCTCACGATAATACAACTGAGAGATGTGGATATAATGCACTAATTTTGGTTATTATATTGGTTGGTCGAGTATTTCATGAGATCATTATTGCTACTGTGGATGCGACATTTTTAAATACGGGATTAATTATAAACGAGAAAAAATATTCCGACCACCTTAAGATATTTTGCCTTACCTGCCTCGTCTGGAGTTATTGCGCGTAAAATAAAGAAACAAGTTCCCTTTTAACAGGATACTGAATAACGAAGTTATTCAGTCTCCTTACGGTCTCACAGAAGGCATACGTTGCACAACACTTTACTAACTCTCGTAATCCAGTGCTTGGAAGATATTCGCAAGTTCTAGTCTCATTGCAGGGTAGGAAAGTCCCTATAAGAACAACGCCTTAACGACAGTGACTGAGTGCAATTGACGTGTCAGATGAAGTCTGGGCTGTGAACGGACCGAGGTCTTCTTGGCTAGTGGAAACTCCAGCATGCAAGACCAGTTTATACAAAACCTGCTTGCTCTAGACGATAGATACTGGGCTAACGGCTGATTCCGTTATGTGGTGTTATGATGACTTTCACCTGTGCTCCTGTGATTGGCTCACACTGAACACGAGACATGTGTGTCCATCCTTCTTTCGCAGAGCGTTTGTGTGTCATGCTTGCATTCATATCTGTACTCTGTTCAAAGTTACCTTAGGACTGACACTTGGGCAGAGACGCAAGTGCAGACGATAAGTAGAGCTGCCTTTTAAGGCTTGCCAGCAACCATTCTTCTCGTGCACCATTCGAAGTTGGAGCAGAAAAGCGGATAAGAGGCAATGTACCCTGTGCCACACAACAAAAGGTCACTTGGGGAGTATAGATAGGGATGCAAAGGAATTGAGGAACATACAGACGTCCCGCACGAAACACACAAATTAATTTACATTTTATTAAACTCCCTCAAACCCACTAACTATTCGATGGTCAAAGATGGAAATGACGTTAGTGTTTGCTGGAAGAGCTGCACAGTGATTTTCTTTTAGTTCTATTTACGGTTAAAAATTTTTAAGACAGCGTACATTATGAATTTCACAGTATTATGGAATTCAGTCATCTATCGTTTCTTGATGTAGAAACCTGAAATTAACGATTTTATTTTTGCTACTTATTGTGTATTCATTGACAACTCACTCTGCATGTTTAGAAGGTAGTAATTTAGTATTACATACCTGACGACTGAAATTAACTATTTTATTTTTGTTACTTATTGTGTATTCATTGACAACTCACTCTGCATGTTTAGAGGGTAGTAATTTAGTATTACATACCTGACGAAAATCTAAGAGTACGCATATGAGGACGTACGTACCATCACTCTAAAGTATTGATGAAGTGGCACCGTTACACGCACCCATCAGATTCCTTCTAACTTTAATTTCTGTGGCGCATTCCACCTTCCACGCCTCATGCAAGAAGTGTCTTCAGTCTTCTGTACACTCGTTGAATGTTTGACTTTCAGGTGCTAATTTTATAACGCTGTCCAATATTCTGAAATGGACTGCTTGATGTAACAATGAGATTAAGACAGTAATCTCCCCCAGAAAAGTCAGTAGAATTGAGAATGATCGATCACTGAATTACATGGAGAAACTGAAATGTCCCTTACACTCCAGGAACTGCCTTCTAATATCTCAATCTATTTCGAGGACTATAGCTCCTTCTTTGAAACTACGTGACGCTAAGCCCACAGCAAACACGTCAGTAAATATTTAGTGTGAATCTGAGGGTACTGAACTTGCAAGGGAATCCTTCACTGTTTGGCAGAGGACAATGATTGTGTACCTGGAGGTTTGATTAGTGCCTTGAAGTTAAAAGTCGCTTAAAATTTGGTGTCTTAGAAAGCTACTGCAGTTAAAAAGTTGCGTGAAACACAGTGAAATAATGATCAATCGGTAGGACTGTAGAAGTCTACGAAAGAAAGAAGAAAGAAGAGGTGCATTCCAAGCAGAGAGCTGTCATTGACTTTCGTTTGGAGGAAAACCAGAGCACTGCAGACATTCGCAGGCGTTTGCAGAATGGCTACGGAGACATGGCAGTGACCAAAGACACGGTGAGTCTTGGGTGAGACGTCTGTCATCATTGCAACAATATCACGCAAACCTGTTCGACCACCACGGTGCCGGCCGGCCCCAAAGAGTTGTCATTCATGTAATGCTGGAACGTGCGGACACTCTCACTCGAGGTAATCGACAGGCCACAATCAAAACACCTCGGTGGACAAGTGGACGTCTCTATTGGTAGTGCTGACACGCATCTTCACCAACTGCGGGACTCGAAACCGTGCGCCTTCTGGATTCCTTGCCGCCTAACAGAAGACCGTAAAGAGTAACGGGGGGCCACCTGCGAGGTATTGCAATTGCCCAATGAAGGACGGACTCCACGGGAAGCAGTACTTCGACGATGGGGAGGTTATTGATGCAGCAAGACGCTGGTTCCGTCGTCGACCACCAGAGTGGTATCATGGGCATTACAGGCCCTCCCAGTAAGATGGCGTAAGGCTGTCGCATTGATCTGCGATTGTGTAGCAAAACAGGGTTAGGTACCTAAAAGAGTGGGGAATAATATAGGGTATTGGAATCGTGAATAAATCGAACCACTTTCAGATAAAAAATGTTGTGCATTACTTGTTCAACGCCCCTTGGAGAAAGGAAACTGAATTACTTGTTTAACAGCTGACTAGCCCATATACTCTCCTATTTGAGTATTTGTACAATCGAAGCTGACGTACGCAGCGTGTGCTCACGAGTGGAAGCAGCACGTGTACCAATTGGATGGCTGACCACTGGTCAAAGCTTGTTTGCGTTGTAGCGGCCTTTATCCAACTCTTTGAACACGTGAGTTATCATATAGTGTCACCGCATACGGCTGAGAAATTCTCAGTTCATGATGCCGGTCATAATATGATGTAACGTAGCAACATTGGTTAATGACATATGTTTGTAGTTGTGGGCGGCTGGAGCAACTGCTGATCTCCTGAACCCCTATTAGAAATTACCAGGATTCTACCTGTAATTTACTTACTGCAGACAGTGCTCCATGTCTCTTAAATTAGCCGGCCGCGGTGGTCTCGCGGTTAAGGCGCTCAGTCCGGAACTGCGCGACTGCTACGGTCGCAGGTTCGAATCCTGCCTCGGGCATGGATGTGTGATGTCTTTAGGTTAGTTAGGTTTAAGTAGTTCTAAGTTCTGCGTGACTTATGACCACAGATGTTAAGTCCCATAGTGCTCAGAGCCATCTCTTAAATTATTCAAAAAATGCCTCGTGAAACCACCAAGCTGGGAAATTACAACGATAGTATCGAACTGGGCGGATTTAAGATGTCATTTCTGGAAAGTAAGTTAATTTCTCTGTGCTACTCGATAGATGGTTACTAAATAACAGTCATGCCCCAATATTTCCTTAGTGAACAATCTCCAGTCATCTCACTCTCGACGAGCCGTTAAACTCAATCCTTACTTCATTCTTCGTATAGGAAGAAACATGTGATTTCCGCTGCACCTTATGCGAGGCACCTTTTTCATGTTGACATGTTATATGTTTAATTATCACAGTTGCTGACGGGGCAGCACGATGTTAAAAATTCTTAAATTCATACCTGTCAAGGTGTCTAACGCAACCGACAAAAATCTGCACGATGTCAAAAATTGTTGCCTTTTTCGAATTGTTTAATCATGCATGTTTCAGCACTTTGTGTGCAAACTTTCGTCCTATTTTCGTATAGTCGACTGTCAAAAGCTGCGGGTGACTGGACGCGTTATTAATTGTAATTGCATTTTCCTTTTGTTCACATATCATGTATGTATATGTTTTAGTTTGTTGTCAGATACACTTTACTACTGATTAACCTGACAACGGTCTTACTTAGCAGACTGTGGCTGTAATTCTAGCGCACATTCTACAGCTGATCATGATTATCAAAATACTTATTTCTTTTGATAATGTCACTTCTTGTTGTAACACTTGCATTTTGTATAGTCTGTCACTGAAGCAAAAAGTGTTTTCCGGCATAGCTAAAGAAGTACGTAATCTAACACGTCACAAGCAAGTGAAACTACGCTATAAAACCGAAACATCATGACATGCTGTAAAATGTTGGTATAATTAAAGCTACCATCAGACACAAGTAATTGCGTCATGCGAGAAGGAAAGCAAACACTGATCCTACTGAAGATAGAACATAAAGTGCTGAAGCATGTCTGAGTAAAACAAAGCTGAAACGGTGTCTTGCATAAGTCGGGATTGCTCTTCCGTTTTCCTTAGTAAGCAGTGAAATAACAACTATAACATCCAAAAGATGATTACATTATTTGCATATCTCGATCTCTTCGTTAGTTGAGTGACTGTTCCCTTTACTTCCAGCGCTGATTCCCCCACGCTTTGCAGTCGGTCTTTCTCGCCATGGCTCGAAGCAGGCAGTGCCGCTCTCTGATCTCTAAGTGGTCCTCAGACGCACTTAGCCTCATTTATACTGACCCATGGCGCATCCTGGGATAGCAGGTCCGGTCTGTCGACACATTTACTCCTCCATATTCAGGCTGAAGGACGCAGAATTGTTGGTTCCACCACAAAGCTACAACAGACGTATCGTTGCAAGACTGCCTCTAGTCCCGGCGGAGGTTCGAGTCCTCCCTCGGGCATGGGTGTGTGTTTGTCCTTACAATAATTTAGGTTAAGTAGTGTATAAGCTTAGGGACTGATGATCTTAGCAGTTAAGTCCCATAAGATTTCACACACATTTGAACATTTGAACAAGACTGCCTCTCAAGACTGACAGGGCAACCATTACGCTCTGAGATAGGTCACAATAACTCAATGCTCAGAAATTGAATCACTCTTTAACATATCATTGCTCTATAATATTATTATTTTAAATTTTTTTGAGTGATCCGCCTGCAGCGAGTTAAGGAAAGCAGTGTTTAACAGTCTAAAATATTTTAGTGAGACTGTTATAGAGAAAACTACGTGTCGCATATTCACATAACGTAACGTAGTGATTACTGTGGACTGGACCATTGGTACGTTGGTCTCCTGCTTCTGGTTGCGCTCTATTGCTTCCTTTGTGCGCGCAGTAATAACGAGAAAAGGAAGAGGTAGGCAGAGGTGCGGGGCGAGTGGGTAATGAACATATCCATAGCGTAGCCTCGGCAATAAATAATTTATCAGGAGAACTGGCAGCTTCCTTGTCTTAATAGGCAGTGCCCGGCATTCGCTGAGGGATGAGAGCGAAATGAATGAATAATGAGGCGCGAGCCACACGCTGTGTAAACAGCCGCTGCAGACATAGACCACGGCCTAAGAGTGCACAAAACTTCTCTTTAAAAAAACTAAATTTTCATTTGCATAGGACCTCAGAGATGCGTGTAAATTCAGTGAGATCAACGCAAGGAATATTTCCGAAACAGAACACTGTCACGATAATCCGGTTGTATGAGCCACAGAACAAGTAATTTCCGCCGATTACGTAGAAACTGCAAACGTAAACGTATGACATGAATAAAGCAGATGAGTATATCTCAAAGTGACAGCACACGTCATGAAAAACGTATGACATTTATTTAAATATATACTAGACACAAATATTCGTTTGGCTTAATATCCACATCATAAATGCTCACTACAGAAGAACCCGTGGGTGTACTGAGATGTAAGAGTGACGTTTAATATAGAGACTGAGAGACTTCAGCATAGAAGATGGTCAATTTTCTAGCCTTTGAAACAAACCTTTGCTAGTTCAACACTTTAGTTATGAAAGGAACTATCCGTTTGGCGTGACTGTCAGCTCTGTTTGCGCAGCACTCATGGAGTTTGTAAAGGAAAGCTCTTACTAATGAAGTGTGTATCGCAGGAGAAAAGCAGACATCATGAAACTATTTTCAGTAAATATGGAACTTGAAGAATGAGTTACCACGATTTATTTGACGCATATATTACTTTCGGACGTCGCTCTTTACCGAGCAGTCCCATGTCCCAGTATAATACCAAGAACCTTAAAATCGGTGACATTTATCAGTGGTTTACTGAAGCTATCTTTCTTCCATATACGAGATACGTAACATTACAGACGTGACTTTGTGTCAGCAATGTGTTCTAGTATGCTTATAAGTGCTACGAGCTGTATATGAGACACATGACTAAGTGGTTCAAATGGCTCTAAGCACTATGGGACTTAACATCAGAGGTCATCAGTCCCCTAGACTTAGAAACTACTTAAACCTAACTAACCTAAGGACATCACATAGCCGGCCTAGGTGGCCGAGGGGTTCTAGGCACAACAGTCTGGAACCGCGCGACCGCAACGGTCGCAGGTTCGAATCCTGCCACGGATATGGATGTGTGTGATGTCCTTAGGTTAGTTATGTTTAAGTAGTTCTAAGTTCTAGGGGTCTGATGATCTCAGAAGTTAAGTCTCATAGTGCTCAGAGCCATTTGAACCATTTTGACATCACACACATCTATGCCCGTGGTAGGATTCGAGCCTGCGACCGCAGCAGCAGCGCGGTTCCGGACTGAAGCGCCTAGAACCGCTCGGCCACAGCGGCCGGCTCACAAATGCATAGGTGTGCTATAAATAGAAAGACGGTCACGGTTTTACATTAAGAATAAGTCTATTGATAATCAAAACTCATACCGATAACCTTACTCATATTGCCTCTGCTGTATAACAGATTCACACTTTTCGTTGACTGCGGAATTAAATTTAGGTACAGGTCAAATCACGTATGTGTCGTAAAATTCATTAACGTACTACTTCATATCAAAACCTTCTACATAATATTATACGTTTTAAACTTGTGAGCAAGGAAACCTAATTATGCGAACGATATATGCTATGATTGTGACAGCTTGCAGCTACTGCTTTACTTGCAGCTGGTAGCGAAAAAGTAACACGGAATAAATTTTGCTGCATAGACGTAGCTATTAGGTTTCAGATATCGTTTTGCAGTTGTGGCTGAAATGAAAAATCAATTTTAACTCATTAAGAGTTGTTTTATTTCTGCACCACGATATGTTCGCCCTTACATTACGATGTCACTCAGACTAAATATGGTTCAAATGGCTCTGAGCACTATGGGACTCAACATCTTAGGTCGTAAGTCCCCTAGAACTTAGAACTACTTAAACCTAACCAACCTAAGGACATCACACACACCCATGCCCGAGGCAGGATTCGAACCTGCGACCGTAGCAGTCCCGCGGTTCCGGACTGCAGCGCCAGAACCGCTAGACCACCGCGGCCGGCTCACTCAGACAATAGCATTACGCAAGTGAGTCACAAATGAGGAGATTACTTAAGTTTAGAATTTTGAGTACAGTGTAATGTCTCGAAAATTGTTTCATCTCTAAAATTTCGTTCACTATTCACACATTTTCAGAAAAATAGTTAAAACAATTGCTTGGAATCTTAATCGTCGTATTTACCTTTCCCTTCACTAAACTGCAGGTATTGTATCATGCAGTTTATTAGTCTGATGAACTTTAGGGAACATGTAATCTTTGTACAATGTGCAAAACAGTCATACTCATTCCGCATCAGCACCTGTTCAGTGAATATGTGGAACGAAAATTTTGACTCTTTCTAGTAATAAACCATCAGTACCCTATATCAAATTTACAAATCAAACTTAAAAAAATGGACAGCTATATTTCATACATACTTTACTTACGGAATAAACACATTGTTTTCTTGGCCACGGTGATCATAGAAAAGTTACACACATCGACCTATACCTCCTCGCCTCGAGTAATCACACTGTGTACTCAAGCCCTGACCCAAGTATTCCGTACGCTGTCAGAAAAGGAACACCTTGCCAATGGTATTATAAGACCTAAGACCAATTTTAATAAGGCATTTGGTACTCTGATTGATAAACCTTATGGACGCTCACATGGAAGAAAACTGGACGGTCGTTCTCCCTTGTATCCATATCCGCAAAAATTTGCAGACTTTAAGGGGAAAATACGTATTTCAGCCAATTTTACTCCCTTATTTATAAGGTCCGTAATGTTAAAGACAGTCTACGCGTGTTGAAGCCGCGTGTATAGTAATGATGAAGCATGTAGATTCTACTTCTTGGAGCTAATTGTTGAGCAATCGTGGTGCTCAATATTGGAGATAAGTGGGATACCTAATGGAAGTAGTGACGCATATCGGCAGTCAGCATTCACTGTCTGGAGTGTGATTTTGACGAGGCATGACGCAGGCTCCGAATTTTCGGGTGATAGGAAACATAGTGAAAAAGAAGGACTGGCAATTCAGTTACAGACACGGCTTGAGGTCTTCGATCCGTCAGAGCCGGAAATGGGGAGGGCTTGACAGGTGCAGGCGACGAGAATGCAGCACTAGCGTAAACTGATAGTTGTCATAAAGATATCTCACAGCTAAGGTTACTTCAACGTCAAAGATTGTCGCTCACAGCACCTAGAATAAACGACTGGCACAACTGTCGGTATACTGTGCAGAAAAAAGTAGATTGTGAATATGATAGTGCTCCTGGTAACATAACATAGTTCATTACACTATAGATTCTGTTTTTCTCGTTTCTCCAGTTTCAGGCACGCGTGAGATGCAACTGAAGATGTAAGGTTGGGGAGTATTTTTATATTTTATTTTTCATTTCTTACAGAGTGTGTGACATAGAAGAGTAATTTTACCTATGATCAGGCTTAATTTAGGGACAAAAAGGATGAGGAAAACAGAAGAATAGCCTACAGAATCTCTCACTGTGTATCATCTTCATAAGACAAAATGAACTTGATTATTAACAGAATTGCCATTACTGGAGTATAGTCATATACTGGCATAATTATTATTCTTTGGAAAAGTACTGGGGTTTGCCGCGCATGTAATGAATATTTGTGCCAGCTTTAGCTCGAACCCGAATTTTCTGCTTACAGCGAGTATTAGCCTTCACAATTGTTTTAGTTGTTGCCTTTGGTAGTAATGAGAGAAATACCAGTGGCACCGAACATTTGTATTAGATCTGAAGGGTGCTTACATCACGCAGTGGTTGTTGTAACCGCTTCTGGAAAACAGTAAATCACCTTTAGAGTTGTAGTGTAGCACTAATTTTCATTAGTCCCGATATATTCATTACATTGGAGTTAACCATTTTCTGATTATACTTCACTGACATCTTGTCGCGACATTGCACTATCACTGATTCCATACATGTTATGTCAAACAATTCAGTTCAGTTGTATGTAAATGATTACTTAATCAATTCGTAATTCTTGTACGACACATTCTATGTACATGCGTGTATGAGTTATGCTAACATTAACAGCTTAGGAATTTCAAAAGATTAGTTCCCATAAAGCCGTGGCAGGCTTGTGGCCGTCATTTAAAATGGTTAATTCCTTCTAATGGGCTGGGAAAATTAAAAGATTATGCTCGAAAGCATTTATGCTAGTGATACCGCTATCAGTTTCCAATAATTGATCACGAGTTCGCTTTCCTAAGTCTGTTAGGCTGTAACGAGCATTAAAGAACAATTATGAGACAAAAACGTCTACTTTCTTAAAGAAAATTGTTGTCAATGAGTCCCTGTGTTACACACATCACAGCACTAAAGGGAGAGGTGCAGGAATAGGAGGGCAACTTGGGTACAGCCGTAGGACATGGGATGGGAAAAAGGACAACAGCATTCAAAGTTTCCCGATCATATACTGATTTTCTGCATGTAATCGACCTTCCTTGGTAAAACTGATATTATATAATCGATGGTTGTGCAAAAATTAATCGAACTAATTTGAGAGTTTCCAGAATGAGATATTCATTCTGCAGCGGAGTGTGAGCTGATATGAACCTTCCTGGCAGATTAAAGCTGTGTGCCCGACCGAGACTCGAACTCGGGACCTTTGCCTTTCTCGGGAAAGTGCTCTGCCATCTGAGCTACCGAAGCACGACTCACGCCCGGTACTCACAGCTGTACTTCTGCCAGTATCTAAAATATAGCCAGCTCAGAACGATGAACTTTCGTAAACATTAATTTGATATACATGGATATGACGAAAGAATAGATGGCAAATTTAAAAATTAAATATACATTTTAATATGAAATGTAGAGTTGTTACACAGAAATTAGTCCATAAAGGGAATTTGTTAGAGTGAATGATGTGCTGCCGGAGTGAACGCAGCGGACCGAAAGGCAAACAACATTAGCTTTTTAGAGGAAAAGCTAGACGCTAGGATTACAACGGTTTCATTAAATAGATAGATAAGCAAATAGGACACTGGTGAAGAGCTGTCTCTATCTAGTTATCTATGAGCAAAAAGTTATTCTCACAACACCTCTCTCCTAACTACCTATTCTCTTGTGCAGACTTCTGTGATCTTTGGAACTGAACCGACAGCAGTAATTTAAAGACACGTTATAGGTAGCCTGAATATTTTTTCATGAAATTACGAATATTCGCATCCGTAATAGAGTTGCCTGTGCTTCTGTATCTCATGCGGAAAACCAGCGTTCCGTTCCCGGTACTGACGAAATTTATTCCTTGTTAAGAGACCTGGAACTGGAAGCACTTAGTGTCACGAAGTCGATATAGAAGCTACTTGATGGTTAATTGGC
This sequence comes from Schistocerca americana, assembly GCF_021461395.2. Classification (NCBI taxonomy): domain Eukaryota; kingdom Metazoa; phylum Arthropoda; class Insecta; order Orthoptera; family Acrididae; genus Schistocerca; species Schistocerca americana. Next base: position 972,345,099 of record NC_060130.1, on the reverse strand, counting down.
AGTTCGAGTTTCACTTACTTGCCGGTAGGAAAATCAGTATGCGTGTCTCTCCTTAGTAATGACCGCCGTTGCTGTTGACAGAGGATGACACAGTAGTGTGTCAGTGAGTACTCCATGAGGCCATATGCAGGAACCAGTGACTTACGAACAGAAGACTTATCAGTGCCAATAAATGATCTATGAAAGGTAGCAGTGTTCCATAAACAGTGCAGAAATTATACAGCAAGAAGGAGGAAAGGTAATGCTTTTGTGTATGATTGAGCCTTAAAGTCCATGATGTGCTACTACGACTGCTTATTACACTTGAAATTATCGCCAAATGATCACAAAATGTTAGCGTCTGCTTCCAGGGTGTTTCAAACCTTGAAATGCTATCAAAAATGAGCAAAATATTTTAATTTTATAACTCTGTTTCGAGCAATGGATATGAGACCTTAATTTGGAACTGCACTTGCATTCACTGATATTCTATTTAATCAGATTCGAAGCTACAGACCTACAGCGGTGTCGAGCATTGAGTTTGAGACCGTAATTCGGAATTGCTGGAGCAGTCACTGATATTCTGTTTTATTAGAATCGAAGCTGCAGACTTCAGCAGAGAAACAATTCATTGGCCATACCACTGAAGGCCTTTCCACGTCATGACAATTACTTTACTTTCGCCCAGGATTGTTTAAAAAATTTATCTCCACATGACTGGATTAGACTACAAAATCAGAGCACATCATACCTAGAGCAAAAGGAGCGTTATAAAATCTCTCACGGATACATATTGCTACTGGCACCGACTTCGACTTGGACCATCACTGCTCGAAAAATTCATGATTGTTTCGAACGTTGCAGGGCATGATACTATCATAGATGATTGCCTTTGAATGCTGGTTCATCATGAGAACCTCATTTTTAAACTGCTAATTTAAGTTCAATAATGTAAAGACTTTTCTCATACCATTTTGTGTCCTCTCAGCTGTGTTATTTACTTTATTACCTTCTAGCAGTTTGTAAGAAGTTACACCTTCACCTTCGGGCACTATAGCTCTGTTATAGATATGATCTCCACCTCAAGTAGTATAGTGTGCAAAGCTTCAGACTGAAAGGAACGGTCGAATACGTCACTGCCAAGTAACATTGCTCGGTGAAGCTTGGACTATATGTAGAAAGAAGTGTTACAGAACAGTGCAGTACAGCTCAGCACAGTACAGAAAGCAACTGAAACAAATACACAATGAGATTAACATAAAAGACACTTTTATTCAAAGACTATAATTACACTGTCACTGAATTATGATGGTTCCCTCACAAAAATGGTTCAAATGGCTTTGAGTACTATGGAACTTAACATCTGAGGTCATCAGTCCGCTAGAACTTAGAACTACTTAAACCTAACTAACATTAGGACATCACTCACATCCATGCCCCAGGCAGGACTCGAACCTGCGTCCGTAGCGGTCGCGCGGTTCCAGACTGAAGGTCCCCTCACATTTCGAAAGATTATTGATAGGGTGTGTGATCACCACGTCGGCCATGCATACTCTGCAACGTGTTTCCAATCTGGACACGTATATGGTAAGGAGCTCTTGTAGTAGGGCGGTCCATTCCTCCACTAGCGCAGTTCACAGCTGCTGGATGGTCGTCAGTGCACGTACACGTACGTGTTCCCAATGCAAGCCACAAGTACTTGAAGCGATTTAAGTCGGTAGGACTGACATACACGACCATTAGCCGAGTATCTCTTCGTTCTAAGAGTTGGTCCAACTGCCCTTTCGATTGCGGTCGTACATTGCCGCCCATAAAAATGCATTCAGGGTAGAATGCACGGCTGAAAAGACGCACATGGCGAAGGAGTACAGTGTCACAATAACTTTGACTGGTGAGTGTACCGTGTTTGAAGATTCTAAGGTCAATACTCCGAGGCTACATAACGCCTCCAGTATAACACGTGGACCACCAAAACAAACATGTTCAGCTACGCTGGATCTACCCTCAAATGGCGATAGGTCGTAACACTTAATGCGCTCAGGAATATTGTGGAGCATAATCATTTTGGTAGTCGACGTTCCAGGGCGTGGAGAGGCATAATTTTGCATGGGTGTATCTTTGAACACGGTACTCTCACCGGTCAACGTAACTCCTTCCCCCCTTTTTGGGGGTGCATTTGGCTCTGACGTCATTCTTATGGATGACACTGTGCTACAGCATCCAACAGCACAGGTGGAGGGGCTCGTGAGACGAGCGAATAGTCATCGAATGGTCTGGACTGCCCATACTGCGACTTAAATTCCATCGATCCCGTGCGGGATGCGTTCAGGAGACATTGCAGTACGACGACATGCGCCAACGACCATCCAGCATTTGTGAACCGCGCTTGTGGAGGATTGAGACGTCCTACCACAGGCTCTCCTGCATGGGAACGCATTGTAGAGCATTCATCTCTGTCCATGGTGATCACACATCCTATTGAGGACTATGTTCTGCCTTCTTGGAATCTCCAACGGACCATCATAAATCGCTGCAAGTTCAGTATGATTTGTGTCCTTGATTAAAAATGCCATTTCTGTTGGTCTAACTGCTTATTTCTTTAATATAACTCCTATGCTACACTCTAGAAGTTCTTTCTTTGTATGGTCCAAATGTCATCGAGCTTTGTTGCTTGACAGTGACACAGCACTCGAAAGTCACATTCGTCCTTACATTTTTGCGAGAAATCCGAAACATGATCCGATTTGGTGTTTACCGCAAGTTCAAAATATTTTTAGCAGTGCAGTTGCCGGGTACATCGTACGCTTTGCCCTGGTTCCTGATTCTGAACATTTATAGCTGTATACGGCGATCCGAACTCCACATTTCAGGTGTCGATAAGATACAAGATATAACACTGCCTCCTAATACTGCGGCGATTTGTTGGATAAGACTATGGACACGTAAGTCATGATTAACGTTCGGGCCCATTATTGTAGGAGATTGCCGGAATGGTTCCTTGAAATAAGCCTTGGGCTATTTTCTTCTGTTTCAATTTCCAACTGACGTGAGATCCTGCTCTGATGACTCCTATTTCAATAAGTACGGTAAACTCCTTTTCTCACCAATATCGGCAGTGAAACAAACCAGTAACCATAATGAGGAATGTATGACCACAGAAAGGCACATCTTCGAGCTGCAGACTTCATTTTGGATTGAATTAGGAATAATCAAAACCCATTTAAACAATAATATCCAAAGGTAAACATAACTAAGAAATTCTTTGGCAACTTTCCTGTGACGAATGTCAGAGGGATTGTATTAACAAGATAACGCTTAATGGGAAGGCAATAATGAGCAAAAGAAACGCACATTTGAAAAGTACCAAAATTAAAAATCTCTTCCACAACAACGAAAGAGTTAAAAAAGAATGTGATTCCCCTCAGCGTCCACACATTCTTTGAAGGGACTTTCCATTTTCTATGTTGCGCTATTCAAGAACTTTATAGGCAAAAAAGAAAGAAAACTCGAGTTCAACGTCCTGTCGACGACGATGTTATTAGAAACAGGATAGGATGGGCGAAGAAATCTGCCGTGGCCTTCGAAAAGAATCATCATTCGTATCCAGTAGTTTACTGAAATCAGGAAAAGTCAAAATTTTGATGGCCGGACGGTGACTGGAACCGCCGTCCTCCCTAATCCGAATGTGACGTTTTACGGCTGTGCCATCTCGGTCAGTTACTCCGCTGGCAATCGGTCCCATTGATCAGTAAGGATAGTGCGGAAGTCTGGACGTTCCTCTTCCCCCATCATCTCAAACTTGCTCTATTAGACTGAGATCGACAACGGTCTAATCTAACAGTTTCTTTTCATTTCACGCATTTGTTAGTAATACGTTGCAATTATTTATGATCAGAGTCAAACGCTCTCTATCATCGATCAGCTGCAGGTTTTGCTGCATTTCGAACAATTTTCTAGTGTTTCAACTTCTTTAAAAACAACAGCATCATCCGTGAACAGTCTCATGGAGGTTCTGATCTGATCCATCAGTTCATTTGCACGTATCGTCAACGTTAATGGTCCTACAACAATCCTTTTGAGCAAAGATAATGGTTTAAGCTATTAAACCTTACTGTACTGTGAATCAAATTCGTGCAAGTGTTCATTTCATTAATTTCTGTCGCACCTGTCCAGTACATGGCTCAATTAACGAATACAATCGGTGAGAAGCATGTTCTGGGCTGTTCACTTGGACGACCAAAATGAAATGGAGAAACCCAAGGGCTTAATAGTTTAGGATTTGCAACTTCTTCCACAGAAATGGCTGCATACTTAAATAATACACGTAGCTTGTTTCCATTCATTGAAATTATGTCATTACTTAGGTTAAAACGTCTTCAAAACTCAGAAGATAATAATTAGAATTATCTTTATGACTCTGAGAATATTAACCTTAGTAACACAGCATATGGAAGAAACCTGCTGTGAGAAGTCCATTTAGAAGAGGTAATGACATATATTGTACAAAAAATCGCTATGGTCCACTGAATTTGGCTTTAACACAAAGAGCGCACTATCCTCTGATAAATCTAGCTTTAACACAAAGAGCGGTGAAATAAAAAACTATGAAAGTCTTTAACCATCTACTCTCTGTAAACAGTAACCTAATTCAAAATGAAGTTGTTTCCCCTTTAACAAAGACATTATTGGCTAGAAATGAGGCGCTGGTGAGATATCCGGCTCATATTCTGGAGGACGGCGTTTAAGACCTCTGTCTGGCCATCCAAATGTAGGTTTCCGTCATTTCCTGAAACAGTGGATCGCTGGCTTTGCTAGCGGCGTGACGCTACACGGTGTCAGGAAGCTCGGAGGATCCTAATTCGTGCCGAAGACCATGAGGTGGTGGCAGGATTCCAACAACGTAGTCCTGCGGAGGCGGCAAGGTGCTGAGCTGCTGAGTGTCGAGGCGGTCTGGCAGCAGTCCGCAGCTCGATACCTGGTGACGGTGCTGCCGGATGCTTCATAGGTACGCTGTTAACTTCACTGCAGGGATTAATACTTTCTGGTCCTTCCATATGTCTACTTGCTGGCCTCGGCGGATGTAAACAGGGGATACTGACGGTTGACCATGTGGACTGAATACCACTGCCGCATTCCTCCATCTCGAAAAAGCCTCTTCACATAGTACGGAAGCCTTTCGCTGGAGTGGTCTGTGTCCTGGGTGGTTGTTGACTTGGGATAGTACTTGGGAGCAGTAGTGGCTGCTCGGTGAAGCGTGTTTCTATCAGCACAGCTCCTTGACTTGCGACCTTGAGTGGCCCGATCTCGGGACACCGCTACCGGCATTGGCTTTCGTTTCCGCTGTTGCACTTCATTTTTCGTACTTTTTTTGTGAAGTTGTATACGTAGAAAGATTTATTCGTACTGTATGACTTCACTTGTGATGCATTTTTAGTGAACTGACTATTACAGCAAAGATATATTCATATAACCAGATAATACAACCGTAAACCATCTTATTTATTGGTGATTCGTTGTCTTCGGTACATCTGGAAGCGCGGAAAAGCAATGAGGCTTTCATTTCACTTTTTACAGCGCAACTATGTGTGAAGCATCGTATTAGGGCTTTATAGCAAGCATTAAAGGTGGCGAAACACCACGAGTAATTGGCACTTGGGTTCACCATAGCTAAGCAATAAACGAAATTGCATGAACGTGGTGGAGCACGTCCGCCCGCAATAGACAGCTTCACCTGGAGCACGATTCACTTCTACTGCGGTGGCAGTGCACCGCATATAGCGGCCGCTACAATAAACTTCGAACGAAATCAATGAGACTTGCGGAACATCATTTGCAGCAAATATTATAATTATTAGAAAATCTTCTAGGAAAGCTCTCATATCCTCCAAGATATGTTATGAGATAAATGTCAACTGGTGTTTAAACGACATGAGAGAGACCAAGACTCCTTAAGCACTCAAAAATTAAAATATTCCAGAGAATTTAGGTTCCTGGGAAAAATTAAATGTTTTAAATCACTTGTGGATAAATTATTATAAAATTATTTTGTATTTAAATAACTGAAACATTTTATATTGTGTAAAACAGAACTATTTTTAAGAAAACAATTTCCCTTTGGCATGTGTGTAGCCCATTTATACGGCATTCTAGTTCGGCACCAAGGAACAGGCCACTATAAACATCGGTACTGGTTGTACTCCAGATGCAGAACACAACTCTAACACTATGGGCACCTTGCATTAGTCAACTCACGTAGGCCTCCGTGCTCGACCATGACGATTTCGATGAAATTTTATGTGTATATTCTCACATGCCCCAATTTTTAAGTTCGTCGAAGCAGTACTGGCAGAGATATAGCCATTTGTTTGACTCCATGCGAGATTTCGCGCAGACCGAGCGTGAATTTCCGGCGTCATCCTTGATAGTCGAACAGGAAATGTTTCGAAATTGGGCTATTTGACATGGTATAACCCCGTTGTGAAATGTTGTTACCGTCACAAAGGGATGTAGTGAGCGTTAAAACTTAATTGTAATTCGTCGCTATAACGATACGAACCACAGAGACTACATCGACCTGTTCCTATTTGCTAGCCTTTGAACTTCCTGTACCCCTTTTGGACTGTTCATGTGATTTTAATCTGTTGTTTCGAGTGCTATGTTAGACTTTTGTCACGACAACCAACCGCTCCTTGAAAGCTGCGTATTCGTCTTTGTGTCAAATCTTTGTACTTGCATTTTGGTGTGTAACGCCACTCGTTGGCTGTATGTAAACCCTAGTAGAGAAATTACGAATATAAAAGTAACATATAAGAACCACCTGTGATTCACCCATTCGTTACAAAACGAATGAAAGTGTGATTAGGGTATAAAGTTATATTTAGGCCAAGATCATTGCAGGGGCAGAGTACAATCACGTGGATGGAAAAACGGCCGTATTCTTCCATGTTGCGTCAGATGAAACTCACGTTAAAATTTGATCATTTTGGCAAAAGGTAAGGATTCTGGAGCATCACAGAAACAATTGGCCGGATCAGGTATACGGAGAGTATCTAAAAATTGAGTATCACCAGAATGAACTAAAAACACATCTTCTGAAAAAAAATCCACAAGTTTAATCATCCACGTTGTTCGTTTCAAATATTTTCGGATGCATTTACGATATCGTAATTGTCTTCCCACTGAAACGAATCGTAAGAAGGTTTTTCGCTAAGTAACGTACAGTAATTTTTAACAGATATATCAACTACAGACATCGCTAAGAACTTCACTTTTTCAAATGGAGCTATAGTAACATCCGCAGCAAGAATTGTAGTAACGTACGAGGCGAATTTTACAGATTTGCACTCTTTAACAACTGATTACTGCTTTCAGAGTAATTGTAATAACGGAAAGTTAGGACTTACCTGATCTGAACATCAAACTGAGTGCTGAGTGTGATTTCAAATCAGAGTAAGTCGATGCGGAATATCGTTTAAGGGCGAACCACCGCAATAACGGTATAAATGCAGAACAGAGTAAATGAAGCCTTTGTTCTGCTGTGTCATTCGAGTGCTGACTCGCTTGAAAAAGTAAATATGTTTTACAGTTCAAAGAAATTAGATGCGTTACTTCTTTATGGAGAACAGAGATGGACTGCGAAGAGAGCGCTTCATATGTACGCACAAAGGTATCCCGACACACGGTGTGGACAAGAATGACAATTCAGCGAAAGTGTAAAAACCTTTTACTGGAAGAGCACTGGAATACTACTCAGAGAGCAAGGAGCAAGCCTGAACCGAGCAGAACCATCGAAATAGGTGTACCGGCAGCTGTTCCTCATTATCCACATGTTGACCCCGGAGAGTATTAAGACTGCCTCTGGAAAACGTCAGCCCATCGTTGTTGCCATTTTGCGCGAAAGCAGTTTCCTTGCATATCACGTAACACTTCAGCAGGAGATAGAGAATAGCAGTAGCAGCAGCTGTATGAAACTCTATTGCTCCGTTTTAATGCATCATGAGGACAATAAGTTCTTTCTTCAAAGAACCCCCTTTATCTTTAAGTTACCTTTACAAGCCATGGAAAGCTTACTGTAAGAAATACGCATTGCTGGATAACTGGGAATGGGCACAGTCTGAGGCTGGTTAAGCATCAGAAGCACTGAAAAATGGTTCAAATGGCTCTGAGCACTATGGGACTTAACATCTATGGTCATCAGTCCCCTAGAACTTAGAACAACTTAAAACTAACTAACATCACACAACACCCAGTCATCACGAGGCAGAGAAAATCCCTGACCCCGCCGGGAATCGAACCCGGGAGCCCGGGCGTGAGAAGCGAGAACGCTACCGCACGACCACAAGCTGATGACAGAAGCACTGAAGTGTGATCGACTGGTGTTGTGTTAGTGGTGGCTAGGTGATTGGTCTTTACTGCATGAAGAAATCTTAGCGGGTAAAATATACACACAATTTGTTACCAAAGTGCTACCGGTTCTCCTAAAGGAAGAACCACATGAAATAAGTAGACGCACGTGGTATCAGCACGATGGGCTCCGGCTCACTATTTGCTCATACCGGATGGTAATAATCAAAGTGCGGCTACTCTCGGAGTTTCAGTGTGGGCTATAATTATCATATGGCAATGAAACTTGGTAGACATGCTAATGCGTTAACGCGGAACCACTTTACGCTGAAAAAAGTAGGCCCCATTTTGGGCAACAGGTGCGAATCTGGCGCTGTACAGCAACTCGACGACGTCTCCTGTTCTCATACTGAACAAATTATGTAAGCGGCGGTTAGAAATAAAATCAACATTAGACTTTTCTCACTTGTTTGATCTTTTCTGCCGACGTCCCATTCCTAATCTATAACATTATAAAATATTTCTATGTGTCCTCCTTCTACTCACAGCGCCAGATTTGCATCTGGTGGCCAAATTTGGAACAAATTTTTGCAGCATAAATATGGCTCCGCGTTATTGCTGTAGCATAAGTATACATCGTAGATTTCGCTGCCATACGTTGATTATAATCTACACTGAACCTTTGTGAGTAGCTGCACTGTAATTCTAACCACCCAGTAGTTAGGGATGGTCTCACGCATGTCTTCCTGGTCGCTAAATAAGATATTATGGCGCTATCAGATAGTCTGCAAGTTCGGTTGATTTGACGCCAGTGGATGTTTTTATCTGGGATAAACTCAAAGATGAAGTCCATCCACAATTTCCGACAACCCAAGAGCATTTAAAACACTGTATTGTTGTACAGTGACATTAAATGAATCATTTCATTCTATTCTGAAGTCCTTGTATCAACTACAGAAAATTTACGTCTACGTCACACTCTGCAAGCCTACCTCATAGCGTGTGGGGATCCATTCTAGCTGATCCATTCTACCCCAAAGTCGAGACTGGCGTGTGGGAAGAATGACTGTTGGTTCTAATGCCTCGAATTTTCTCGTCATGATCATTATGCGAGATGTATGTGGGAGGAAGTAATACAATGTGCTGCTCTTCCCGAGGAATGCTCTCTCAAGTTTTCAGTAGCAAACCTGTTCTTGATGCGCAACGTCTCTCTTGTAACGTCTGCCAAAGGAGTTTGTTGAGCATATCGGTGACGCTCTCATGCCGACTGAACGATCCTGTGATCTCCTCTCTCTCTTCTATCAGTCCAACCCATTAAGGATCCCATACTAATGCTTGATACTCAAGAATCTGTCGGACAAGGGCCGTATAAGCCACTTCCTTCGTGGATGTGTTACACGCTCCTAAGATTCTTCCTACTAATCTCAGTCTAGCATCTGCTTTCTGTACTGTTTGTTTTATGTGGTCATTACACTTAAGGTCCCTCCGGATAGTAACTCATAGATATTTACGGTAGATACTGTTTCCAGCAGTTTTTCATCAGTAGTGTTGTTGTACAGTAGTGACTTTCTTTTACTATGTATGCGCAATACGTGACATTTATTTGCGTTCAGGGTGAGCAGCTAGAGCTTGCACCATTCATCACACATCTGAGATCTTTCTGCAAATTGACACTGTTTTCTCGAGTTTGTACTTTGTTGCAGACAACCACATCACCCGCGAACAGTCTTAAAGACAATCCTACGCGTTCCATTAGATAATTTATATACATGGTGAACAGTAATAGTCTTTGCATACTTCCTTGGGGTACACCGGAAATTACCTTTACATCCGTCGACTTTTTTCCGTTAAGAGCGAAGTGTTGAGTTCTATTTCAAGGATGTCTGGAATCCAGTCGTAAATATAATATTTTTTTCCCAGTAAAATACTGTGCGGTTCAGCGTCAAATGTCTTCCTGAAGTCGGAAGATAGCAAACGTCTAGTGCACTAGGCGGCAGGGATTCTGAACACTCGATGATACAAACAGCAGTCTTTATGATCATATTGTTTTGCAGTTTCCTTTTGTTGCTGTGGCTGACATAATTTCACATTGTACAAGTGTCTCTTGGCATTGAGTGCATGACGGGAAATGATTGTTTAACAGTCCTCATACCTCAACACTCTGTTTTACAAATCTATTCAGTTTTTGGAATATGGCTTTCTTTCAAGGCTCTGGCCGGAAAGAGAGCGGAAATGTTACCGTAGTTAAGTGGTTATAATCTTTAAATGCCACGTCCTATGCCTTCCAATTGATGTGTCGGTCCTACCACTAGGAGCCAAGTAAGATTAGTATCAGTTTACTAGGACCCAAGTATCATTAGTATTCATTTGAAATTAAACTCTTTTCCACTATTCCCATCTTGTAGGTGAAATCTCTTAGTTGCGTCAAGTTGGAGCCCTCCAGAAGCCTCCAGCGACAGTTCTGCGTAACAACAGTTTCATTTTAAAGAGTGATGTAGACACGGATATCTCTGTAATTAATACAGCTACGATAAGAGAATGTACTTAATTTAGAGAGGTCTTTATAACAATTTATTTTGGTGAAACATAATTACGATATCTTAGATTAAGGAAATATCTGAGCTGAACACGTTAGCTGACAAAATTATGCTTCTGCACTACTAAATAAATAATTAATGTTCTTGTTACTATTAACTGCGAGTTTGCTCCAGGTGATCCAGCAGTTTAGTCTGTCCCACGCTGATAACGAATTTTTTTTTTTCAGATGGATGCTTGCAACGACACTACAGTGACGCTGACGAACCTCACGTTCAACACGACCGGCTCATACAAGTGCGAGGTGTCCAAGGAGGGGCCTAGCTTTGACACTGTGTACGCCACTAGCAATATGACCGTCACAGGTAAGTCGCCTTCATATAAAGCTATGGCCGACACTTAACGTTTCACTTTTTATTTAGATTCACACGCATGGCTTTGTCTTACCGTATAATGAAGATGTGTGAGAAAATAATTAAATGCAGTGTGATTGTATGTTGTGCATTGATAACAGTTCAGCTGATCATGCACGATCAAAGACATCAATCGGTTAGCCGGATGCGAGATTATGACCCCTTTATTGGATTACCCACTTAATTTCTGCAACTCCATTGTTCTTTGTGACACAGAAAGGTTTTTTAAAAGCTTCTAGACTGACATTCGGAAGTTAAAGAAGGACATTTCCTGCCAGGAATACCGAAGTAAAATAATCCGTCAAAGACAAGATCATTAAAAAATCAACAGAAAAGATGGCAACACAACTCCTACCGACCATGACTCTATAGACACCTAGTGGACAGTATCTAGCGCGTTCTAGGCCATCTTCCGAACTTCAGTAAGATTATACTTCTTATATGTTGTTACAATTATGTATTAATACTTTCTGTATTACAAGTGATATTTATATCAGAATCAGTTTTGTAACTGCCACTTATGATCAGTTAAGTAGTATCTGCAATTTGGTATGTTTGTTTTGTCCACCGGCAGTGTGTAGTAGATAAAATGTTCAAATACCTATGTGTAGGTGTGATGCTCTGATACTTGGGGCGTTGATCTAGCTATAGAGTTGAGTTTTTTTCTGACCCATTACGAGACATTGTACTGCTGGGTGTAGATGAAACGGTAGGTTGCGTTATGTCTCGCAATATGAGAATGTCTGTAAATGAAGTCCTTACTTCTCGCAAGTGGGAACCGTATATATGAGCACGTCATACGACACGAGCGGACTGCTGTGGACAAGGATATTCGCTCAGTTACAGGGTCAATGCACTGTGAGCTGTCTGCTCACTACTGGCTCTGTTGTGGCTTGCTAAATTACCTTTTCGTACATGCAAGAGGATGACAGATAAAGTGCCTATTCTCCTATGCAGTTCACATCTACATTGCAGTAATAAACGTGGTAAAAAATTTAGAAATTCAGGTCGATAGAAGGAGGTTACGTTTAGTGGCAGGAGCCATGTATATAGTTTCTTAGTTATCCAGTCCTCTGTGCTTCCGAATATCTTGTGGGCTCTGGTCTGATGGACCGCCTTGAAATGTACACACGGCGTGTGTAGTCCCAGTCTACTTCTGCTCATAGCTATAGCGATTGGCACAAATCACTGAAATATACACATGGCCAATATGTAAAGTCCAGTCATGGAAAAAATGAAACAAAAACTGGCAAGTGTTTCGGTTAATGGGACGATCGAGGCAGTGTGCTAGAATCTAGTTAATACGAAGAAGGCAAAGACTGCATTTTCAGTCTAAAGAGGGATATCATGTTTTACGTCCTTAAGGTGCAACATTTTTCTTTCTAGTTGATGAATGTCAAATCTTTTTAATTTTCAGGGATTCATCACCTAAACTATTTCCGTACCTCCACCTTTTTCAATCAAGGCTCGTATTGACTTAAGGTTTTTTACTGATTGCTGATTTATCCAAGCTGAGCATCGATCCATTGTGTAGCATATACACCTGAATTACCAGACTCTCAACTTCATTACCACCGTGATTAAATAAAATGATTTTAATACCGCATGCGTAGTTGTTACCAACTACAATTCCTTGTGGCAGTAACTCGTTTAGCCCAATAGTTTCCCCCAAGAATGGTTCTATGTCGATACCATACAACGTTACCCGCAGGCGGAATTCCTGATGCAAAATTCTCCCTATCGATACACATTTAGTCGAGATTTGGTTAACCATGACGCGGGTATGGTGCCCATAACGTGCTTCCGCTCTCCCCAGGGTCTCCGCCACACACCGTTGGGTGGCTTGCGGAGTATCAATGTAGATGTAATAAAGCAGCGCTCTCAAAGACTCTCTTACCTAAAAATTCTCAAATCTATCTCGTGAGTGATTAAACGCAAGAATTGTCTATTATTTAAGCAAGTCTTATTGACCCATTGCACATCTAACACTGATCTAGTGGGACCTGCGATGGTTTGATAGGCACTCAGGTTCATCTGAGAGATGACTGTGATTCAACTATTGTCTCCCATACAAGAAGCTTCAATTCACCATTCAGTTTAGATATGCGTCATTCAGTTTTTACTTTACATAGATATTTGGGTCTTAGGGAAAAAATTAAGAATCATGAAAGGTTTTGTGTACGCGTGGAAGAGACTTCGAAGCACTGGTAGTTTTTATTTATGTTACATACTCGTAAGAAATAGATTTCAAAACCAGATTTTAATCTTGAAAACCATTTCAAAGGCAGATGTGGACCATCCTTCTAAATGCAATTTGTGGCGTGAGTGCTATATTTTATGTGACGTATGACGTGGTCCAGAAAAAGGGTTCAGAACTCTAATTGCCTGACGATGGGTAACTCGGTCGGCGTGCACCTGATATCTGTCCAACCTGCCAGCCTCCTGCGTATTAGCGTGATAGTTTGTGTGGCTTCTATCCCAAGTGGCATAACAATATCATTGTGAATTAAAACATTTAGCCCGTAATAAAGTCTGAAATGTAGTCTCTAATCATCTATTTCGAAGACACAAATGTATAAAAGAATTGCCATCGAACACCGCTAAACAGTACCGAGACTTAACTGTGGTAGAAATCCCACCGGCTACGTTAATTATTGCATCCTGATAATTTATATACATTGATGAGTAAACTCATTATGACCACCTGCTTAACAGCTTGTTTGTCAGTGTTTGGAAAGAAATACATTACCGGCCCTGCATATCACGGATCAAACAGTTTGGGGGTAGGTTTGTGGAGAGATATTGCATTAGATGTTTACGCACAGATCGTGTAACTCGAGTAAATAACTGGCCGCTGATTTCCGTGCGCAGTTATGGCACCCTATAGCGACCGAGTTGCGTTCCATAGGATTTATATTATGCGAATTTGGTGGCCGAGACATCAACGTCAGTTCGCTATAATGCTCCTCAAGCCACTGTGGTACGATTCTGACTCCGAGACATGGACAATTACACTGCCGAAAGATGACATCGCCGTCGGTGAAGACGTCAAGCAGGAGGTGATGCAGGTGGTTCGCAGCTGTCGCCGTGTTTTCGATTACTACCACAGGTCCCATGCAAGGGCAGGGGAATGTCTCCCATAGCATAATACTGCTCCCACCAACCTCTGTCACAGCGCTGCACTTTTCTAGCCACCCTTCACCTCGATGACGGCGTTTGTGGAGACGACCATCAACCTAGTTTACCAAAAATGTGACTCAGACAGAGGGTCGACACGTTTCCATTCATCGATAGTCGAATCCCGAGGGTCCCGTGCCCACTGTAGTCGTAACTGACGATGTCGCTGGGTCAACATGTGAACACGAAGAGGTGATCTGCTGTGGAACTCCGTGCTCAACAATGTACGACCAACGGTGAGCTCTGAAACACTTGTGTGTGCAACAGTATTTTGCTCTTTCGGCAGAGGTGCCACAGATCACCATCTGTCCAACTTTACAGAGGAGACAAGCCGCCAGATCCCACGGTCTGTGAAAAGTCGTGCACGTCCAATCATTTATCACCTAGTGGTAGTTTCACTATCCCCCTACTTCTTTCTATAGATGCTCATGACAGAAGCACGTGAACATACGAACAGATTCGCCTTTTTCGAGATACTCGTCCACGAGCTCTGCGTAATAATTACCTGCCCTTTGTCGAAGTCGATTGCCTCAATGGATTTCCTCATTTGCAGCCCAATTCTTCACTATGGTGATACCTCGTCCATGTTTGCTCAGCTTCCATACTTTGGCTACCGCGTCACCTACCCGCAATGCCACCACGCGGCATCCAGCGTCGCACTGGGCAGTGGTCACAATGTTTAGGCTGATGAACGTTGTTTTGTAACTGATGTATTGAACAGTTGCTCTGTTATGCTTCCTCCATTTTGTCACTAACACTTAGGAACACAGAAAATGACTTTTTGGTGTCTTTCAATTTTAAGAAAAGCCCCATGTCCTGGTAAGTATGCTCATTCTGATTTTACAACATCTTCGTATCACCCACACGTAATTTTTTAACTTTATTATTTTAATTGCAGAGGTGATATTTTTGGTAATAATTGTGGCTAATGCATACTTACGTATGTTTTTAATATGTGATTGAGTCGTATGACTCAGAATGTGATGCTCGATCGGCTGATTCGTCAAGCCTAGGCATGGGGACTCTCCGAATATTCGGACTACCTTTTGACACATCCTCCGATTCCGTTACCTCCGCTCTTAAATCGTAAGAGACTGTGATTAGCCGTGGGGCTGAGAAGTGGCAGACTCTTACAACGTATCCCGTACCCAGTCGAGAAAGACTAGTAAACTCCAACTCACTGAGCATATTCCTTCCCACTTAGCCGGCCGGAGTGGCCGAGCGGTTCTAGGCGCTTCAGTCTGGAACCGCGCGACCACTACGGTCGCAGGTTGGAATCCTGCCTCGGGCACGGATGTGTGTGATGTCCTTAGGACAGTTAGGTTTAAGCAGTTCTAAGTTCTAGTGGACTGATGACCTCAGAAGTTAAGTCCCATAGAGCTCTGAGCCATTTGAACCATTTGAAGTTTCTCACTTAAACATCGCCGGTAGTCGCGCAGTTATCATTTATGACGGACAACGATGCACATTACAAGGATGTGGAAAGGAAGGTCATGTTCGCTCGAATTGTTTGCAGCAGCGGATAATCCAGATTCCTTCGAGCGAAGCGGTACATATTCCTCCCTCGATTCTACCAATTACTTATGCTCAAGTGATGACGCCTACGACATCTGGCGGTGCGGATCAAGACAGGTTACCACTGAAGACAGTCGGACTCGGTACTGACGAGGCACACACTTCCCTCTCGCTAGTGAGGAAGTCGCTAGATAGCCCCGAAGAGCAACTGCCTCTGCAAAGTGATGGCTCATAAAACAACTAGATGATGGACGTTGGTTCACGAGTCGTGCAAGTCCAAGCTTTCCTCCGGGAGGCATAGAGAAGTCGAATGTACACGCACATATTCTGACACAGAGACGCACGTGCTAAGCAGCGTTCTTCCCGCAAACTAGAAACGCCGACTGACACCGTCTGATGACTGTCTCTTGCGGATACACACGATCGTGCCGATCTCGGTCGTGTCGTGGTGACACTTGCTAATAAGGTGTTGATCGACCTTGCTGCCCCTTTCGGAACTGAGATGAATGGATTCAGCTTCACCTGGAAATCCGTGCAGAGATAGCGAGGGCGTTGGAACATCGTCGCAGCCACAAGGAAACACAACAAGGGCCTCCTTGGTAGCCGTTGTAATACACCGGCAGCCTCTTCAGTGACTCGTGGGCGGACGGCAGTCAGAGCACGTGTAGCAGAGAGCGAGCTACGCCCTTCCCCCCCCCCCCCCCCTCACCTACAGATCCCGCGGACTGCATGATAATAGAGACCATAGAGACGATAGGGTACCGTTGGGGTGACATAACTCGTCGCCACAGCTCATACTGACAACAGCCACTGCCTTACAGCGCTTTCGGCAGTCATATTGATTCGCGACTGTGAACATCAACACCATCCGTTGGCGCGAGAATCTGTCATTGATACACGACGCATTTTATATGGTAGACACGGACATGGGTCTATTGCAAGAGGGATACGTTCTTTGCTTCCTGGACACCTCTGGATACACGCCATACGTACCTCAATCGTTGTACATGTGCAGTGGCATCGCAGATATTCTCAAAGAACGTTTAGTAGCTACCGATGTACGTTAGGTACCGAATGCCAGTGGCATGGTTCTAACGGATCCAAGGATACACTTCGACAATGTTCGCGCACCTTCGGGTATCATGACAGGCGTGAATGTTCGTCTTTTTTTCTGACGACTTAACGCAATTATGCCAAAGCAGGATAGATGATATGGTGATCGGGGACGATTTTAATTGTACACATTCTCCCAAGGATCATATTCCTCACCACTCGCCATGCCCAGTTCTCAGCGCTGTCATTCCCGAGCTCGATTTTGGATACCATCTAAGCTGAGTGACCGGGCTTCACGCACTTCATGGAACATTCCTCTCGCAAAACTGACCGGATACATACTTCCCGTTCTCTCAGGGATGCTGTTACGGCAGCTGAGTTATGACCCGCAGTATTTACTGACCACACTGCATACATTCGTACCATCTCGTTAGGACGCCTACGCATATGGCGCAGCCGCAGCCCGTGGAAGTATTACACCACTCACCTGGCCGCACCGGAATGTCAGGCGGCGTTGAGAGACACGAGGAGACTGTGGACTGTGCCTGCAATGAAGAGGGGCGCAAACGTTATCTTTACATTGGTGGTCTGGTGGGTAAACTATACCAAGCTGAGTCTTCGGTGCACCTTGATAACGTTTAGTAGCCAGATGATTGGCCACAGCGCGAGCGAAGAGTGTGACATTGTCACGTCAACACTTAGAAGTGACGATCATTCGTACGCGTCAAACTGTCGGAACCGCCAGCGAATGATCCTCAATCTACCATGTATCGATGGAACGAAGGCTCGAGTACAGGACTTTGATCCATGAGGTGATGACAGAAGATGGCTTACGCCACGTCAAGCAAAGGGACATGAGGAATGCATACTTTATCCACAATTTTCACCTGTACGCAGAGAAGAGATCCGACCTGGAGATCATTGCTTCTGTCGCTGGTTTGAGAAACACAGCGGTCACTTTGGAACTCCAACGGGACCTGGTAGAATCGGTGACTGAAGAAGAAATATTGTATCCCATAGGAAAGGGGCAGCCAGCAACACACCAGGGCCGAATAGGTTCCCCCGGAATTAAGCAGTACGTTTGAGAGGCTATTCGACAGCTATATTTCAAGAGCTCATGAAGCCAGAGATGCAACTTCTGGGTACCTTTGTGGAAGATGTCTTCATCCCGATCTCGAGGAGGACAACGTATTACAGACTACCGACCACTAACGTGTTGAACTGTGATATGAAAATTCTGGAGGCTCATATTCGGAGCACGGATCTGGCATCGTCGGACGCACAATATCCTCACCGCACTGCGTCGCTACAGAGACCAGTTTGCCTTCGCCAAGATGTGTTGCGACCCGGAAGCGCTGGCGGCATTTTATGGCGTCAGTCATATTCACTTAACTGCGGTCCTTCACGAAGTGCACCAGCCAGGCACTCTCGTCGAAGTGGTGATCCGTCTCCTACGCAACACTGAAAGTGCTTTTCTACGGGAGGTTGTCGATCACCTGGCAGATTCGCAGGTCTGTCAGACAAGGATGCCTTTATCGACGATACTGTACGCCTTACAAATTAGAACCGTTGAAGTGTGGTCTGCGAGACCACCTCACGGGAATGTCTATCTGTTGTACAGTGTTCAGGGGCACCGGGTACGCGGATGACCTGATGTTAACGTTTCGTGACGGACATGATGTCTGCGGAGCCATGAATTTGTTATCAATTTATGGTGAAGCTTCGGGGACCTGTGTTGATGTACATGTATCCGTGGCGTTGAAAATGGCATTCAGATGACACCTGCAAGAGTCGTCCCACTCACATGTGCGATGTAATCCTCTGTCTTCATATTGACTTCACGGACTAGATCTCACACACGACAGCCCTTAACTATTGCAGCCACTAGCAGCATATCGGTGCTGGACTTGTGGATTATCGCCTTCAGGCTTTGGACCTCCATCAACGGACCGAATTTATTTATGTCTGTCAGGAATCACGGATTCCGCAGACGCTACCAATCGAGCAGTGTCTATTTACATTGGCGTTCATCTCAAGCTTTGGCGATGATGCCTGACCAGTCTCATAGGCTTACTGATGGAGGCTGTGACACCGTCTTTCCTTTACGCTTCTTTAGCAAGATACCTGTGTCATTATCCTATGTTCCTATTTTAGGACGTTTTATCTGTAGTATAGCCATCTACAGGCCATTCTCCCTGATTCTCGTTTACCGACTGCCAGTGACACGTACCGCGCCCTGTTTCGCCGCCCGTCGCCAAATGTCATCGAATTGACATATCTTAACGTGCATTGGGGGGTAGTATGGAGCACTATAAACAAGTTAACGGTAGATTCAGTCGATCGTTCGATCTGGTACGTAACGGGGAACAAAAAGCAGAATATTGGAGAGGGACTCCGTAGGATCCATCTTACCGCAACGTTCAGTATACAGCAGAATATCGGCTACATTGAGGGCCGGCGAAGAACATCTGTATTTATTGCGTCAAATTTTGGCTCTCTTTGTACGAGTGTGCCAGCTTCTGGCGATTCATTCACTCTCCTCTACCCGAACGATGTTTATTACGTGAGGACGAAACACGACGCCGTCATGTGGATCAGAGACCACGCGATACATTATTTGTTTGGATGTGGTGTCACAGTTCTCATGAATTTTTGATCTATTTAAACGATCGTGATTGAGGTACTGTGAAGAATCCCAAGTACAGCCAGTTCTAACGATATCTACACGACATTACGAGAAGACATGCCATGCAGATGGGGCCGCGGTTGCCGTGGAGTACTAACACCACACGTGCGGGTTCCAGAAGTGTTCCCAGAAGTGTTTGTTTCTTTTTTTCCCAACCACTTAATAAGTATCCCTTCTTCCCTTAAATTCTTGACGGCAGAGACACGTAATGGAAAAGGCGAAAGTATCTTTTGTTAGTAAATAAATGAATATTCTCCAGTGTCCATTTAACCCTTCCATTTCTTTCTGTTTGGCAACCGAATTAATTTGGCCGAGCCTCGCCCATTTTTCCTCTTACCCATATTGCCTCCGGGATCATTCCAGCACTTGGATGGGTGACAGTCCCTTTAACCAGCGTACTGTTGACAACCTTCCCTTTGCCTTCATGGTAGAGGTGACAGAAGGGATGCTGGCGTACTGTCCCGGACCGCCAGTCTTTCCGCTAATATCTTGGACTAAATTCCAAAACTCTCGGTAATATCACATGAAGAGATAACATGTGGCACTGCTGATTGTGATCAGTTCGTCGGACGGGGTCGTTGGACTCGAATGATAGGAAAAACCTTCCCAATTTGGTGGCTACACCTGCCCTTCGGAGCCTCTCAGCAATTCATGCCATACGGCTTTACTTTAACAATTTCATTCCAGTAATATTTTCTGCACGGGAAACAATTCCTTTATTCTCTTCTGTTCTTATTTAGCCAGTATAATTCATCTGCATCTACGTAAGTTCTCTTTAAGTCACTGTTAAGAGCGTGGCAGAAGACAGTCCTTGTTTAACTCATATGAAGGATCTGTCCAATCCATTCACTGCCTCTTAGCGAACTGCCATTAGTTTGATTTTATGCTCACAGTTCCTACAGGAGCAGTATGTTTCGATCTCAAGAATATTCATTGTCTCTTCATACTGAATCATTAAATTATGTTTGTTGATTTCCTCAGTGTGTACGCAGTCTTCTGTTATATTTATGAAGAGACAAATGCTCGTTTAACACACCATGAATACTGGGTCACGAATGTGTTCTTCGTAAAATATTTTCATTGTCGAATAGAGATTGATTGAAAATTATTTTCAACTATACAATAATTTAACAACTAGATGAATGTATTGATCGGAAATTAAGTTGTAGGGACTGTCATCGAAGTATACGAAGAGCAGTAGAATTTCAGCTGACGTACCAGGAGACGGAGCACTTATCCCAGTTTCTTTAATATTTTAAACAGGAAGCCTGTCGAATCAAGTAAATGTTTGCATACTCCTCATAGACATACTCGTAAATATTACTCATGCGGTACCTCATGTGGAACGAGCTACTAAGTAGTGGCTTCTCAAATACATTTGGAAGAATATTAGCATTTAAAGCCAAGTAAACGAAGTAGTAAATACAGATCGATCAGCCAGCCGGTGTGGCCGAGCGGTTCTAGGTGCTACAGTCTGGAGCCGCGTGACATCTACGGGCGCAGGTTCGAATCCTGCCTCGGGCATGGATGTGTGTGATGTCCTTAGGTTAGTTGGGTTTAAGTAGTTCTAAGTTCTAGGAGACGGACTGATGACCTCAGAAGTTAAGTCCCATAGTGCTCAGAGCCAGCTACAGATCGATAACAAACTCGAAATTCTTTTCTTCTCAAAGGAATTATCCGACATTAGCCATAATCAATCTGGAGAAACCACGCCATCACCTGAAGCGCTAGCAATGAGTGCTCTAGCGAGGCTGTTGTTTTTCGCTATAAATTAGTGCCAGAGTACATCACGACGAAAATTGGAATCGTGCTATTGTTTCCTGACCTATACATACTGGTAATGGAAAAGTCAAAGCACTTAAAGAAAGCTGAAAGTCCTTATGCACACACGACAGCCTTCAAACACCCAGTATTCATTTCGTTTTGGTATGAGAAACATAAACATCAACATAATCGAATAGGAAGAGAAATTTGAAATTGTGTAACCATCATGAAGCATTATTATATTTAAAATTTTTAAATACTCGAAAACTATTATCTATGTTGCCTTTAAATGGTGAACCGCATTTCCTCTATGCCTAACTGCGATTTGGAAACTGGGTCTTTTCATAGAATAATACCCAAATTTATACAATTATCGTCTCAGTTAGTTTTATTTTCTTCACCACTGATCCACCTGACGATGAGGGTGCGAACTCACGAAAGGCGGCATGTAAGAAATTTGAAGTGACTGACACACTTGTCTTTTATATTGGCATGCTTACTTATGCCAACAAATAATAGTTTTAAGTATATTTTACGTGTCAACATGGACGAACTAATAAGGGAAGTCTTCGATTCATTATCGTGTTTTTCGTTTACCTTTTATCTTCAGATATTTTGTAACTCCAATAAGTCTAGACAGTGTCCAATTATTTATTTTATGCTCATGGTTTACAGGCTTTTTGTCTATGCTTCCAGATAGATGCCCCGTATGCAGTTGTAGCAATTCCAATTCTCGTGTACGTGCGAATAAAGTTATAGGTAATTCCACCCACTTCATATTAGTAGGACACGAAAATATGTGGCATTTTACGTACAGACTTCAAGATCTGAAAATAAATCATGATTACAAACTACACTGTGTAGTAACTTCCACTGCAAATTTTTAAGTAGAGAGAATAATGTTTTCATCTTACGTGCCTGAAGAGCTTTTCAGTCTTTTGTTATATTCTGTCTACATACGACTTACAAAACCTAAGGTGTAATGTTCCATCAAGGTCAAAACTAATACAACAGAAAATTCTCACCAGCTGTTTTGTTATCTTGTAATATCTATAAATAGATATAGCGCTGAGTTTTTTCACAAAAGGAACTGCCATTATGGAGCCATAACACACAACAGCAGCCTTTAAAATAACGTAGTTTATTGTAGAATTCCCTCCGTCAATTCCCCTATGCATAAATCATTGAAAGCACATTGTCTACTAATTCACCCGGAACAAGTTTTCTCGACACTTATTTTTGCAATTCAGCACCTTACCCATTGTACAGAATTAAAACTTTCTGTTCACACTGATTGCATATGGATTTCGAAACGTCATTTCAACACATCGTTCGGTCTAGAAAATTAGTACTTCCATTTCTAAGGAAATACGCAAATTTGATTTTTCTAAGAGAGAAAATCCGTGGTATTTAATTTATAAAGTCACAACGAATGTGGGTAGATAATCTCTTCAGTAAAGATGACATAACAAAGGTCACATCCAGTGCTATGACTTTGAACTGTGCGTAATATATATTTAGAGACATATAACGTTTCAAGACACTGCTTTAGTTTTCTAAAATGACCATTGAATATACAGTAAAAATTGCGGATATGGCTCATAAATATGCATTCAGCTATGTGGATTTTTTGTTACCATCAGTTAATTTATGTCACAGAGTCTACGTTTATGGCGAAACTACAATAAAGATAAACTGCCAGATAAATATTTTGCATATTTTTTATATTTCATGCCGAATTATCGTTACAGGTATTGAAATTTATTCCTGAAACTCAACGGAACTGTAGGTATTAATGTACCATGTAGAGCGACATATGAAAATTTGTCCAAAATCAGGACTCGAACCCGAATTTCAGTCTTATCGCGAACGGTCGCCTCATTACGTATGCTGTCCGAACATGCTCACCGGACAGACCCAAACTGCCATATGTCACACGCCTATCTATTTTTTCTCATAGATTATTAACTCGTTTACCCGCATTCGCACACTCGCTCTTCTGTGGGAAGAAATAGATGGCTGTGTGACACATAGATGTTTGGGTCGGTGTGAGAAGCGTGCTAGGATAGCTTAAGTGGTAAGGCGACCGCTCGAAACAAGCGAGAAACCCTGGTTCGAGTCCCAGTCTGACACAAATTTTCATATGTCACTTTATGTAGGACAAAGAAATGGTTCAAATGGCTCTGAGCACTATGCGACTTAACTTCTGAGGTCATCAGTCACCTAGAACTTGCAACTAATGAAACCTAACTAACCTAAGGACATCACAGACATCCATGCCCCAGGCAGGATTCGAACCTGAGACCGTAGCGGTCGTTCGGTTCCAGACTGGAGCGCCTAGAGCCGCACGGCCACTCCGGCCGGCTATGTAGGACATCTATACCTATTACAGTTAAGATGAAACGCAGAAATAAACTTCATTATTTTAAATTTTAGTACGTCATCAGATATAAAAAATATATATAAAGCGAAGACGGGCCTGTGAGGAGAAATGAGAATGACTGTCTATGTCTTCTGAATGTCTTGATTTTAAAACCTGCACGGAAATCACGAGATGTGCGAATGTGGGTAAATGAAATAGTAATATATGAGAAGAAATAGCTAGGCGTTTGACATTTGGGAGTTTGGGTTGCTCCGGCAAGTGTGCTCGTAAAACCCTAAGTGAACAGTCGGCTTTCGGCCGTGGTCGCGTGCGGACCGGCTCCCCGCGCCCGACAGCGCACCGCTGTTGTTTATTTCCTCGTCGCGGTAATTCGTGTTGTGTAGCGTCCATTATTACTACGCCTCATGGCGCAATGTTACTGCCGAGCGACACTTAGAGTAACATTCCAAGCCGAACATGCATAACCACGTGCTTATGAAATTGAGCAGTTCATTCGCGAAGAGCTATGTGTGGACCCTCAGGAAGTGATCGGTTCAAATGGCTCTGAGCACTATGGGACTCAAATGCTGTGGTCATAAGTCCCCTAGAACTTAGAACTACTTAAACCTAACTAACCTAAGGACATCACACACATCCATGCCCGAGGCAGGATTCGAACCTGCGATCGCAGCGGTCGTGCGGTTCTAGACTGTAGCGCCTTTAACCGCTCAGCCACTCCGGCCGGCAAGTGATAGGTATTCACTTCTCTATCACTAGCAGTATCGTCTATATTAAGATGACGACGGAGAATACATGTGCTGAGGTAGTTCGACAACACGCACACGGACTCAAGTTGAAGCATTCTGACGGGAATATTGAAGATCATGCTGGTTTCGGTCTTCGAAAAATTCGGGTCTTTGAGCTTCATTTCGCATTGCCACAAGACGTGGTCGTCGAAGCCTTCCGCCCCCACGGCAATGTTGTGAGGTACATCGACGAAAAATGGCAGACGTTCACGACATACCACGAGCTGAATGGTGTCAGCCATATCAAACTCCAGCTCTCCAAACACGTACCACCGTATCTGCTGATAGGTGGCATGTGAGCCATCGTTGTATGAAATGGTCAGCCGCGGACGTGTGCCGGTTGCGGATATGAGGGCCATGTTCGATCAGAATGTCTCCATCGACGTTTGCTCCAGGTCCCGACCAGTGACACAGCTCCCAAAGCGACCGTCACTTCTTTACCAGAGAGCTACGCCACAGCCGTACGCAGCCCCGATGTGTCACTTCAGGAAACGCCTGTTCTCTCCCTGGCACTCGCCACTGGAAATGACGGTGCTGCCACGGCCTCACCGGCACCATCTCCTCCAATGGCTACGATACCACCAACTCTCAAGAGCTCGACGACCAGCCCGCCCACTGTGATGGACACCGATGCGAGTGCTGTGCCTACCTCTGCTTTTCTCCAGACAGACGCGACCTCGGACACTGAACTTCCACATTCTGATACAGAGCAGCACCTCCGAAAGCAGCGGTAGCCCCGAAAACGGAAGAGGAAAAGTAAAACGCCATCCGACGACACACTTCTTCATGAGACATCACAGGCAGTGGAGCGGATACAAGACAGTGATCTTCTTTCGAGCACCTTGACGGCAGGAGTGGCCCCTCCTGATGCCCCATCCGAGGAATGATCCCGCCCAACCATGATGGATTCCATGGAGGGAGTGTCCCTGGATCCCGCTACAGCAGCGTCACCACAACTCGCCATCGATGAGTGCGACAGTTGCTTGCCATCTGTACCAGTCCCCTGGGCTGATGATGTCGACGATGGAGCCGATTGAGATGGTGGCCCTCCCAACACGCAGTGCTCCTAGGAGGTGCCTGACTCACATTCCACCCAGTGGATGCCGCTACAGTGACTGCGTCGGATGTTAGACGCCAGCCAGACATCTCTGCCAGAACATCTGTGCCTATGGTGGGAACACACCCACAACACTACCGCACCGCGACGTGAATCTGGCCGCCATTCTGGCTTCCCACAATCTGGCAATGTTCCGAGAGACCATTTATGCTACTGATGTCGACATTTCCCTCCTCCAAGAAGTGATCGTCGCTGATTTCTATGGCCCCACTGTCTATACTGCATACATCTTCCATGTTTATGACTACTGTAGTGGAGCCCGCATCTCGTGGTCGTGCGGTAGCGTTCTCGCTTCCCACGCCCGGGTTCCCGGGTTCGATTCCCGGCGGGGTCAGGGATTTTCTCTGCCTCGTGATGGCTGGGTGTTGTGTGCTGTCCTTAGGTTAGTTAGGTTTAAGTAGTTCTAAGTTCTAGGGGACTGATGACCATAGATGTTAAGTCCCATAGTGCTCAGAGCCATTTGAACAACTGTAGTGGAGTCACCATCCACCTCCGTTCTGGACTCCCTGCTGAAGATGTATTGTACCTTCCTAATGCTAGAGGTATGGCTCTCACGCTGTTCGACGTCCGCGTCCTCACTGTATATGTGCCGTACGGCTCCATTCGATGTCGTGATCGAACACCTTCTTTGCTGACGAGGTAACGCCGCTTTTTGAAGGTCCGTGGATGAAATGGTCCTCAGCGGCGATTTAAAATCCACACAAGAGCCTGATGACCAACTTCCATGTCATTCCGCGTATGCGGCCCTCTCCGTCATCATCGACAGGCCTCAGCTTGTTGACACATGGACAAAGGTTCAAGGCACTCGTGCATTCATCCAGTCGTCCTCACCGTATATACCTCACACATTCCCTTGTTGCAGACACTCGACCTGCCGAAGTATAGCCTCTTGCTTTCTCTGACGACGACGCCTACATCTGCGATGTCATTCTCGCCCAAAAACAGGTGTAGCACAGCCGCGGCCTGTGGAAATCAAACGTTTCCCACCTGACTGTCCCTGATTGCCAACGGATCGTTGAGGATGCGTGGGCCTCCTGTCGCCGCCGTCGCTCCGCATACACATCCACCTTATCGTTGTGGCTATCCTGCGCGAAACCAGCTCTACGCAGGGCACTGATGGGATATGGCAAAGACTTCAAAGCTTGGTAGGCGAGCACCATGGACTTTTATTATGTAGTGCTTCGTGACTGCAGTTCGATGGCATTCTCTCCTGTCTCTCAGACGACAGTGCGTCGTGATAAAGCGCAGATCTCGTCACTCATGCGACGACGCTTGGAAGGGACCCTCATCAGATCCTGCACCAGTGACAATATGCCTCACGAAACGCCATCGATGTACCACCTCCTCAATGAACGCCGATGTCGTTCAAATGGTTCAAATGGCTCTGAGCACTATGGGACTTAACAGCTATGGTCATCAGTCCCCTAGAACTTAGAACTACTTAAACCTAACTAACCTAAGGACGTCACACAACACCCAGTCATCACGAGGCAGAGAAAATCCCTAACCCCGCCGGGAATCGAACCCGGGAACCCGGGCGCGGGAAGCGAGAACGCTACCGCACGACCACGAGCTGCGGACTGATGTGGTCGTCGTCGAGCTCTCATCCACGACCTCACCGATGCGGAAGGACAACGATACACTACGCAATGCGCCATTGTCTTCGCTTTCTATTCTCATTCCTGCCGGCTGTAGGCTGCCGTCCCACATCCCCGACCTTAATTGAGGAGGTAGCAGCTCTGACTGTCAACTCCATACGAGACGATGTGGCTCAAGAACTTCAGGAACAAGTGACCTCCGACGATGTTCTAGATGCTATCAAAGTGAGAGCTGCCAACAACACCCCCGGACCTGACGGCCTCCCCCTCGAATTTTATAAGTGTTTTAGCTATCTTTTGGTACCTACTTAGACGTCCATCTGTCGTGACCTGATGTCACCCCCATCGACAATCCCAGCCACCTTCCTCGATGGGGTCATCATCCTGGTCCCTAAGCCACTTGACCGATCACGGATCTTTGATTACCAGCCCATCACTGTACTAAACAGTGACATGAAAATTTTTACACACTTGTTGGCCACACGACTCAAGAAGGCAGCAAGATACGTCACTTCTCTTGGTCAGACTTCGCTGGGTGGTGACAATAACATTCATACGGCTCTTTGCCGTTACAGGGACATTATCGCGCTCGCGTGGTCACAACATTTACCTGGCGCATTAGCATCGCTTGACTTCAGTCAGGCATTCGACCGTGTCGATCATACCTTTCTGAAATCGGACCTCCAACACATGGGTTTTCCGGCTCGAATAGTAACAGTGGTAATGCGGCTCTTGAGCGGCACGACTGCAAGAATACTCTTTAATGGTCGCCTCACCGCGCTCCTAGCGATCGAGCACTCTGTCCGACAGGGTTGCCCACTTTCCACGATACTGTATGCTTTGGCATTAGAGACCCTACTCGAGGGACTTCACCAACGCCTTGGGGGCCTGACATTGCATGGGCACCGCTTCTGTTGTACAGCCTATGCTGACGATCTAGTCCTCTACGTTAGCAATGAACACGATGTTGGCGCGGCTCTAACTTAGGTTCGACGTATGGGGAGGCATGGGGCAGTTCTCTTAACATTTCCAACTGGTTCAACTGGCTGTGACCACTATGGGACTTAACATCTGAGGTCATCAGTCCATCCCCTAGAACTTAGAACTACTTAAACCTAACTAACCTAAGGACGTCACACGCATCCATGCCCGAGGCAGGATTAGAACCTGCGGCCGTAGCGGTCACGCGGTTCCATACTGAGCGCCTAGAACCACTCGGCCACTACGGCCGGCTAACATTTTCAAATTTAAGGTTCTGCTCATTGGTGACGATCTACCTGAGAGATCTGCCTCTCCTCTAAGTGTGGCCACCAACGTCCGCTGTTTGGGCATTGATTTTGTGAATGATCTCCGTCGTTCAACGCCAACCAACACTAGACGTGTCCTCCAAACGATCAGGGCTCGCCTTGTGGACCACCGGCTTAGATCCCTCGACAACGTACAACGCGCGCAATACGTGAATGTTTACCACGCCTCATGCATCCCCCATGTGGCACAAGGATTCCCGGTTCCTATTACCCTAGCACGTCGTATGTTGATGGCGATGGGATTCTTAGTCTGTACCGAGATGTTATTTAAAGTTCAATATTCTTCCCTTGCCCTCCAGGGGGAGCGTGGTGGAGTGGGATTATTCGATGCACCAGACAGAGTTACGGTACTTTTTGTTAGCTTCCAACTCAAAGTCTTTCGACGCTGCCCGACGATCCTGAACAGACTGCTTTTGCATGAATATGCGCCGGTCTCCATGTTAGCCACAGTCATGTTATCAGACATTCCACTCGCCTCTTATCACTTTCGGCACTTCTTTCTTCAATTAAGCTACATTCAGCATTCCTTACCTCTTCCACCTATACTCCGGACAATGACTGTGTATGACACATTACAAATATGTCGAACCCCCAACCTTATCGAACACAAGTTTCTCCAGATCATATGGTGTCTTGTGTGGAAAGCAGTGCATGCTAGTTTTCTCGACACTAGCGTTCAGTCCACCTCGAATATCACCGTCAGTAGCAAACAGATCAACCAGTTTCGTTTGCACCGCATACGCCTGGCAGGCACACGCCACTGTGTTGTAGAGGACACAGACGCTCATCGATTATCATGTGGTCCGTCGTCGGATGTCTCGAGGATCGCGCAGCGTATCTTAGCTTTCCTTACCCTACAGACACCTGCTCAGATCTCTTTTATGATGCTTTACTCCCGGATGTGATACATTATCCCGCAACATAAACTAACGCTGTGAACTGGATATGCGGTCATACGGTCCGCTACCTTTTTGGTCCCGATGAGAAATCAGAACTAGGTTATTGGAAGTACCTCAACGATCTACACTGTGCACTTGTTCACAACCCCAGATACAAGCAGTTCTTTTCCAATTTTCAACGGAGCGCCTTTCATTACCCGCCTTCCAGCTGGAACGTCCTAGCCATGAGATGCTGATGCTTTTTTGCCGACATGATGTTCTGAACGCACTGCGGAATCTCCATTAAAATTTAGAGAAAACGCGTTTTGATGTTCCGCCAATCGGAAGGCGCTAGCGACTCCTGGAATTCTGGTACATAGACTTATTTAATAAAAATAAATAAAAGATCAGATAAATAAATAAATAAATAAAAATATACACACAAAAAACGCAAAAAGCAGAAAAAATCCAATAAAAGAAACTAAAAAACGAAAGCTCATACATAACTACTTTCATTTTTATCGCTACTCTCTGTGTTATTCTCCCCTACCTTCTTCCTTTCCTACACCCTTGTAGTAGAAGGTTAGTTGTTTTGGGATAGGCGTAGATAGGCGCCAACGCCTGAAGAGGTGAATTTTCTTTTATCTTGGCAAGTAAGATTTTTAGAAGTCTCGTATCCTCCTACAGATACTCAACAACGACACTTTAATATACACTACAGTGTTATCAGAAAACTTTCGCAGACTGTCGTTCAATGTCTCCGACGGGTCGTTTACGTACACAGAGAAGAAGAGCGGTTTCATCACACGTACTTGGGTACGCCTGGCGGTGTCTTTGTCAGTGATTAACGTTCGCCGTTCAGACCAACTTACTGCTTTCTACTGCCCTAGACATCATCGAGACACTCAAGTTCAAATGGTTCAAATAGCGCTGAGCACAATGGGACTTAACATCTATGGTCATCAGTCCCCTAGAACTTAGAACTACTTAAACCTAACTAACCTAAGGATATCACACAACACCCAGTAGACACTCAAGTGTGTGAGAACCTATTCCGTACGCTATAGTCTTCGTTTACTGCCTACAGTGCGACATTGTGTGTCAAACGATGCCCGAGAATATTGGAATATGTAATCTACTTGTTGTATTCATCCATGCTTCACTGGATATTGTGCGAGTATGGGAAAGCAAAGTTTCGAACGGTTAGTGCTTTCTAAATCCATATTGATTTGAGAACCCTAACTTATTTGTCTTAAAGTAATTTATTCCATTGTCACAGTCACGTATCCTCCTATAGTCACTCTACAACTTCCCGAATATTTTCAAGAAAACCCTAAGAAATTTCGGTCTTGTGTCAAAGCAGTAGGGGGATCAAAACAAAATGTCCAGACACTCTGTGACCAAAATGGTACTGAAACAGAGGATGACAGACTAAAGGCCGAAATACTAAATGTCTTTTTCCAGAGCTGTTTCACAGGGGAAGACTGCACTGTAGTTCCTCCTCTAGATTGTCGCACAGATGACAAAATGGTAGATATCGAAATAGACGACAGAGGGATAGAGAAACAATTAAAATCGCTCAAAAGAGGAAAGGCCGCTGGACCTGATGGGATACCAGTTCCATTTTACACAGAGTGCGTGAAGGAACTTGCCCCCCTTCTTGCAGCGGTGTACCGTAGGTCTCTAGAAGAGGGTAGCTTTCCAAAGGACTGGAAAAGGGCACAGGTCATCCCCCTTTTCAAGAAGGGACGTCGAACAGATGTGCAGAAGTATAGACCTATATCTCTAACGTCGATCAGTTGTAGAATTTTGGAATACGTATTATGTTCGAGTATTATGACTTTTCTGGAGACTAGAAATTTACTCTGTAGAAATCAGCATGGGTTTCGAAAAAGACGGTTGTGTGAAACCCAGCTCGCGCTATTCGTCCACGAGACTCAGTGGGCCATAGACATGGGTTCACAGGTAGATGCCATGTTTCTTGACTTCCGCAAGGCGTTCGATTTAGTTCCCCACAGTCGTTTAATGAACAAAGTAAGAGCATATGGACTATCAGACCAATTGTGTGATTGGATTGAAGAGTTCCTAGATAACAGAACGCAGAATGTCGTTCTCAATGGAGAGAAGTCTTCCGAAGTAAGAGTGATTTCAGGTGTGTCGCAGGG
Source organism: Schistocerca americana (assembly GCF_021461395.2). NCBI lineage: Eukaryota > Metazoa > Arthropoda > Insecta > Orthoptera > Acrididae > Schistocerca > Schistocerca americana. The sequence goes on along the minus strand of NC_060130.1, from coordinate 972,313,401 downwards.
GAGTATCTTAGGACCGTTGCTATTCACAATATACATAAATGACCTTGTGGATGACATCGGAAGTTCACTGAGGCTTTTTGCGGATGATGCTGTGGTATATCGAGAGGTTCTAACAATGGAAAATTGTACTGAAATGCAGGAGGATCTGCAGCGAATTGACGCATGGTGCAGGGAATGGCAGTTGAATCTCAATGTAGACAAGTGTAATGTGCTGCGAATACATAGAAAGAAAGATCCCTTATCATTTAGCTACAATATATCGGGTCAGCTACTGGAAGCAGTTAATGCCATAAATTATCTGCGAACATGCATTACGAATGATTTAAAAGGGAATAATCATATAAAGTTGATCGTCGGTAAAGCAGATGCCAGACTGAGATTCATTGGAAGAATCCTAAGGAAATGCAATCCGAAAACGAAGGAAGTAGGTTACAGTACGCTTGTTCGCCCACTGCTTGGATACTGCTCAGCAGTGTGGGATCCGTTCCAGATAGGGTTGATAGTAGAGATACAGAAGATCCAACGGAGAGCAGCGCGCTTCGTTACAGGATCATTTAGTAATCGCGAAAGCGTTACGGAGATGATAGGTAAACTCCAGTGGAAGACTCTGCAGGAGAGACGCTCAGTAGCTCGGTACCGGCTTTTGTTGAAGTTTCGGGAACATACCCTCACCGCAGAGTGAAGCAGTATATTGCTCCCTCCTATGTATATCTCGCGAAGAGACCATGAGGATAAAATCAGAGACATTAGAGCCCACACAGAAGCATACCGACAATCCTTCTTTCCACGAACAATAAGAGACTGGAATAGAAGGGAGAACCGATAGAAGTACTCAAGGTACCCTCCGCCACAAACCGTCAGGTGGCTTGTGGAGTATGGATGTAGATGTAGATGTAGGTGAATAATTCAACAGAAAACTGACGTTCAAGCTATTGGCCTGTAATTCTACTACTCCGTTTCTGTAATCCTTTTATGTACAGGTATCACCTGCGCTTTCTGGCAGTCGCTTGGGGCTTATCACTGGGCGAGGGATGCGTGATAAATACAAGCAACGTAAGGCGACAATACCGTACACGCTGTAAAACAGAATAGAGATTCCACTGGGATCTGGCTACATCTTCATTTTTGACTCTTTCAGTGGCTTTTCTTGGCGTGATAGGCCTATTTCTGAGCTGTCCTGTCACATTAATGTGACCACCTGTCGCAAACCTGAATAACCAAGCTATGCAGTACGAGACTGCAGGAAGAGAGTTCTGGAACGTGCCGACAGGGATGTGGAGCCATGCCTGCTTCAATGCCGGGACCAGATGCGCTAAGTATCTCGGTTGGGATCCGTGGCAGAAACAGCCCGATGGAGGTGGTCCCATACGTTCCCGATTGGATTTGAATCCGGGGAGTCTGGCGGCCCGTGGGGGGGGGGGGGGGGGGAGAGGACAGGACGGTAAACTCATTCTGGATCTCTTCGAGCCACGCACGTACAGCGTGATCTGTGTGACTCCTTGCATTGTCCATATGGTAGATGTCATATTGCCGAGGAAAAACAAACTGCATACAGGGGTAGACATAGATCCCAAGGATTGATGAATACTTGTGCTAGTTGTCGTGCCTTTCACAATGACGAGAACACCCAGGGAATGCCACAAAAATATTGCACAGAGCATAACGCTCTCTTATCGTTGCTGGGTGTTCGTGTTCAGACGTTTCACACCGTGCATGCCTACCGCCATCTGTCCGATGGAAAATAAAAATTGAATCATCTGAAAAGACCACATGTCAGCACTCAGTGGACGTCCACTTGCGGTACTGGAGTGCAAATTACACCCTTCGTTGCCGACAAACAACAGTCAGCATGGGTGCATGAACCAGACGCCTGCTTTAGAGGCCCACACGGGTCAACGTACACACTGAACGTTTGTTGAGGAGACACTGTTTGCAGTTCCTTGATTGGTGTCGGCGGTCTGAAGATTAACAGTTGCACATCCCTGCAGCCGTCGTTCACCTCCGTCACCTGTGACCCGTGATCCTGCTAGTGGCAGTTGCACGTTGACGTCAAACATACACGTTGATCACACTGGTGTGAGTAGAAGGTGTACTCTTTCATACGAGGTCTGTGTGGCGGTCAATCTTTGGTGTGCCTGTAGGGTCCTCCTGCGTGATTTTAAACGATAAATGTAAAACTTACCTTTACATTTGTTGTCTTCTTACGCTGATGTATTGGCCACCAAGTTTCTCTTGACGTGAACACCTATCAGTTTCGTTAGCGTGTGGTATCTATATTTCCCAAAATCGAACTCCTTTTAAAACTTAAAGAGTCAAATAACGCTTTGATCTTATCTAATTCACACTGTAATTACGTAATATAGACTGGGGGAGATGACTGTTTCACGACCACCTTGTCCGAACGGTAGATAACTAGTTTACATGTTTGTGGCATTTTTTTTTAATCGTCGTTATGGATGTTGTATTTTGAGTATCTTTAATACAGAAGAAATCCATTCCTACTGATGAAGAATACTGTGAGTTCCATGATGGATGTTAGGTGTGCCTGAAGATACTGGAACCTTTCAGGGCTATATCGCAGCTCATCATGCACAGAGGTTGAACACATGCAGCTTATTACATGTTTGAGTGTTTGAAAAATCGAATCATTGGTGTGAGAAACGTAGGAGCTTCATACCGACGGATCTCACTGACAGTCAGTTGTAGAGCATCGGCTGCAGAATGATTGGTGCATAGATGTACGGGTGTAATACACTCCTGGAAATGGAAAAAAGAACACATTGACACCGGTGTGTCAGACCCACCATACTTGCTCCGGACACTGCGAGAGGGCTGTACAAGCAATGATCACACGCACGGCACAGCGGACACACCAGGAACCGCGGTGTTGGCCGTCGAATGGCGCTAGCTGCGCAGCATTTGTGCACCGCCGCCGTCAGTGTCAGCCAGTTTGCCGTGGCATACGGAGCTCCATCGCAGTCTTTAACACTGGTAGCATGCCGCGACAGCGTGGACGTGAACCGTATGTGCAGTTGACGGACTTTGAGCGAGGGCGTATAGTGGGCATGCGGGAGGCCGGGTGGACGTACCGCCGAATTGCTCAACACGTGGGGCGTGAGGTCTCCACAGTACATCGATGTTGTCGCCAGTGGTCGGCGGAAGGTGCACGTGCCCGTCGACCTGGGACCGGACCGCAGCGACGCACGGATGCACGCCAAGACCGTAGGATCCTACGCAGTGCCGTAGGGGACCGCACCGCCACTTCCCAGCAAATTAGGGACACTGTTGCTCCTGGGGTATCGGCGAGGACCATTCACAACCGTCTCCATGAAGCTGGGCTACGGTCCCGCACACCGTTAGGCCGTCTTCCGCTCACGCCCCAACATCGTGCAGCCCACCTCCAGTGGTGTCGCGACAGGCGTGAATGGAGGGACGAATGGAGACGTGTCGTCTTCAGCGATGAGAGTCGCTTCTGCCTTGGTGCCAATGATGGTCGTATGCGTGTTTGGCTCCGTGCAGGTGAGCGCCACAATCAGGACTGCATACGACCGAGGCACACAGGGCCAACACCCGGCATCATGGTGTGGGGAGCGATCTCCTACACTGGCCGTACACCACTGGTGATCGTCGAGGGGACACTGAATAGTGCATGGTACATCCAAACCGTCATCGAACCCATCGTTCTACCATTCCTAGACCGGCAAGGGAACTTCCTGTTCCAACAGGACAATGCACGTCCGCATGTATCCCGTGCCACCCAACGTGCTCTAGAAGGTGTAAGTCAACTACCCTGGCCAGCAAGATCTCCGGATCTGTCCCCCATTGAGCATGTTTGGGACTGGATGAAGCGTCGTCTCACGCGGTCTGCACGTCCAGCACGAACGCTGGTCCAACTGAGGCGCCAGGTGGAAATGGCATGGCAAGCCGTTCCACAGGACTACATCCAGCATCTCTACGATCGTCTCCATGGGAGAATAGCAGCCTGCATTGCTGCGAAAGGTGGATATACACTGTACTAGTGCCGGCATTGTGCATGCTCTGTTGCCTGTGTCGATGTGCCTGTGGTTCTGTCAGTGTGATCATGTGATGTATCTGACCCCAGGAATGTGTCAATAAAGTTTCCCCTTCCTGGGACAATGAATTCACGGTGTTCTTATTTCAATTTCCAGGAGTGTATAATAAAATATTGGAATAGATGATATAAAATGTAGAAATGGGAGGCTTTTTAAAATGTATTGAATTAATGAGATTAATTTTTTTGGCATGAATGACGAGTACAATAAGCTGAGCTATGCCTGGAAATAAGTTCGTATTAGTTCATATTATTTTGCAGGGGGAAGTAATTTCTTTCTCCGCTGTAGATTTGTACTTACCCTTCTTTATAATGTTACTTTTGGTCGCCGTGTTCAGCTTCGAAGTCTCGACCGTGTTCCCATTGAGCTTATCGGATCTTCGTAATATTCCAAAGTACACAGGTGGGCTTTAGTTCTTGTAATTCTCGTACTATTTGAAATAACAACTCACACGACCTTTCTGTTAATAAAACAATACCGTATTTCCTAAACGGTGCACATATGAAATACATACTCCTCACTTATTCATAGCGACCCCAAAATGGCGGTCTACAATTACTCGCTTAAAAATGGCGTGCTTCTCACTCGTTCACTAGCTGAGCGTGAACCCCTCCTTCCTCCTACTGGTACAAGGAAATCTCCTCTCTTTTTTAACAACTGAAAATCAAAGTTACATGACGGTAGGCATGAGCTCTATGATGGGCTACCGCTTCATCTTTTCTCTTTGCCTTTAAAGAAGACGAAAACATAAAAGGAATGCAAAAGGTTTATCGCACAGGGTGGTTATAGCCAAACTTCACCTACTTGATCAAGTGTAGATGGAAAACTATTTACAGCATGGGTTCCGTAACTTTACAGGAATAATGTTCGTACTACGCCCGAGGATTTGCGTTATTAGTAGTGTTAGGGCCATGAATTACCGTTAGGCATCGGTGCAGGTGCGGCGAAGCACGGATGAAACACAGGTATCACTGAGCATTACTGTTCTAGACAGTCAACATGGGTCTATAGAAGGTGAGCAGGGCTTTACTCATAAAGCTGTTTTATTAAAACAACGGCAGTAGTATTACTGCCGTTCACGGGCATCGACTTGTTAAAGGAATACCGAGCGGTCCTCTTTGTGCACTGGCGTTGAAGTACATGATTCGCTAGTTCGACTTAAATGGCGATTTGGGATTAGCTAGTGGAAGAGGCCGACGGTCAATTGGGCCACATATTGCTGAAGCAGTTACTGTTGCCATGGTTGAGAATGCTGGACACAATGTGCGATCTCCAAGCAGTTTACTCGCTGTGAGGCGACAGCTGAAATATGCACTCCATCGTTCGAAATGTGTTCCGAACAATTGTGAAATGGTATCCGTGCGTACTTCACATTACTCTCAACAATTGCCACGTGACGCAGACATGCTAGTAGACTTTGTAATTGCATTTCGTGCAGGGATTGAAGTTGGCGGCATAGCCGCCATGGTAACAGAGAGCGGTAATGCGCTGCTTCCTGGACTCGGTTAGGTGCGCCGGCCCCGGATCGAATCCGCCCGGCGGATTAACGACGAGGGCCGGTATGCCGACAAGCCTGGATGTGGTTTTTAGGCGGTTTTCCACATCCCCATATGTGAATACCGGGCTGGTCCCCATGTTCCGCCTCAGTTACATGACTCACAGACATTCGAGAACGTTAGCACTATTTCATGGTTTACACTAGATGCAGACAGCAGGGGTACACTACTTACGTCCTGGGGGTTCGGGGTGGCGGCAGAAAGGGCGTCCGGCCACACCCTCTAACTAACACTGCCAAATCCGAAATAACAAGGCCGACCCCCCTTGAAGTGCGACAAAGGCCCAAAGAAAGAAAGAAAGAATTGAAGTTGCCGACATGTGGCCCTGGATATTTTATGGAGTGCTGAGCACACTTTGAGCTCACTGAGACAGTGAAAACTCCCAATTGTCGCATTTGGGGACCGTCACTGTCAATGAGTGTTCATGACGTTCCCTTGCCTAGTGAACGGTTCCCAAGGACCAAGGACATGCAGCTTGATCGGCACACATTACCGTGATGTGCTTTGCTAACATGTGATTCTCTTTCTACTGGAGAGATGTCTTTTGGACTCTGCTATTTTGACACGCGGTGGAGTTCCAACACATATTGCTCGTGTGGTCGCTCGGTTACTCCATAACACTTATGGCGAAAACCGAATCGTTGGCAGATCGTTCCAAGCTGCGTTGCCACCAGTATCACTGGATCTGAACCCCTGTGGTTTCTGGCTGTGGAGTTGCTTGAAGGACAGATGTCATCAATGGGAAACGATGCAGGCTGACGATGAGCATAGCGAGGGAGGTAGCCAACATTCCACCTCATACGTTTTGCGTAGCAGTAGAGCAGTATATTATGTCGTTCCAGGCTGTTGTGTATGCAGATGGCTGTCACATTGAGCAACGTTTATGACCTGGAACGTAAACGTGGCACGGAACCAACATCTGCTACTCTTTCATGACGAAATCAAAATGTTTTTCTTTCAGTGGGCTATCTGTTATTTCTCTTCCACGTGTCCTTACGGAAGTTTCCACAAAGTTTCATTGTCTTACAATCACTCGTTTTCCACAGGGATCGTCTCACGTAACGAAAGTTTAATTCTAACCAGTGTGCCACCACCTGGGCTCATAAAAAGCTAATGTTAGTTCTAAATACCAATTTTGTTCCAGACAAATATAAATAAACAAATTTCGTCGCTCATGTATGATAATCAACGATATCACATATGATGACTGATATGTTAATGTTTGAGTAAACTTGATTTATTTTGCTAAGAATGGATATTTATGAAACTATTGAGGCTGAAGAATGTTGGTGTCAACTATTGAACGGCTGTTGGATCCATGGATCTCGCGATATAATCAGAGTTTGATAGCTACATTCACTGAAAGTTACTTTACTTCCAACACTTCTTTAATCCCTTTAAAAATATGAGGCTCCAACAAAAACGTAACACATATACTCTTATGTCTAGCTTGAGAAGTCGCATACATCGAATCGGATGAATCGATGTGCAGACCAGTACAGGGTCCGCACTATATTCCTCACTAAAATGGAATTCCATTCCTCCTTAAGCAACTTTATGTTTATAACTGAGCATTTAGCTTCTCACTGAGTGGTCAAATGGCTTTATTCACATCTGAAGTTCCAGTATAAACTTTTTGCGGTGAGTGTTGTTTTCAAGGTCGTTGCACACGTCAGTAAAATGATAGCAGGTATCCCATGATTCTTTCAATATCTGAATAACATAAATGTATTAAAAGTTGCGCTACAAACGCCTGAACGATGGAAATGAATCAAATAATGCAGATATTTAACAGCTGTCAACACTGTTATATATGAATTTGTGATTCTTCTCGCCATTTTCTCCATTGTATTATTTGAGTTACGCCTACGAATCGCCTTCGTCAGGTATATTCAGCAAGTTAGTGAAACATGTAGGGAGGAGGGTGCTAGATGTAAGATGTGTTATATTCTATATTTATAACCTGTTCTGTTGCTTAACCATCCAGAGATATTGCGTGGTAGGATTAATCGTTATCAAATGTTGTATATCACTCAGATATCCGTTCTAAAATAATAAGCAACTTAATTCCACGAATCTCATGAACAGCCTGCCGAGAGCGGTGTTTTGTGATTTAAGCATTATGCTAGGCGTGTGATAGTAAGCAGACGTCACACTTATTAGGCACACCTACCGGACACAACACAAGGAAATAATGGTGTAGATTAAACGTACGAGAGTGACGGAAGCTACAAGCAATGGCAGAATGAAAATTAGGGAAAGGAAATAAGATGAAGAACGTGAAACCTTAGACGAGAATGTTCCTGCAACATGTTATTAGTAAAAGATGTAAGTCTGAGCTGAAATGTAAACGTTGAATATAAACTCCCGACACCTACATCTTATGGCGATTATTTAATACTCATAAATGTTATTTAGCAAGAGAGTGAATATGATGTGGAAGATTATAACCGATAGATGTTGGTAGGTAAAGAATAACGATCTATAAGCGGAAAGAAATTTAAGGAAATGCTCCAAATTTTACAGAGAGCGGGTAAGAAAACTGCAGGTACCATGACACCTAAAATTGAAATACAGTAAAATAAATATACTTCGTATAATTGATATGAGAGTAATACAAAGAACGTCTCGTTCCGCATTAAAAATGAGAGACACCAAATTACACTGACTTGCAGAAGTAAATATTTTCGGCCATTGATTAAAAGTGGAAAACTTAAATCACATTAATTAAATAATTATGTAAATTTCACTTGTGAAATAGAATAACATGATAGCAAAGTTAGCCAGATCTTTATTTTAAAATGTGTAAATTGCTGTGTTTTTACTGTTACAGAAGCAGCGAAAAAAGCACCAAATTTAAAAAAAAACGCAAAAACCCTAAGATTGGCCAAGTTTTGCAGAAGTTCGAAATATAGTGCGTACTTCAATGCGAGATGCTTTCAATAATTTTCACAACAAAACTCTGCCTCGAAAACTGGCAGAAATCCCAGAGAGGTTCTGGTCGTACATAAAACACACCAGCGGCAAGACGCAATCAGTAACTTCATTGCGCGATAACAACGTTGAAGTCACTGATGACAGTGCCACTAAAGCAGAGTTATTAAACACGATTTTCCATAACTCCTTCACCAACGAAGACGAAGTAAATATTCCTGATTTCCAATAAAGGACAACTGCCAAGATGAGAAACATAGAAGTAGATATCCTCGGACTAACGAAGCAGCTTAAATAACTTAATAAAGGCAATGCCTCCGGTCCAGATTGTATACCAGCCATGTTCCTCTCAGAGTATGCTGATAACATAAGCTTTATATTTAGCAATTATATACAATCGCTCGCTCACAAAAAGATCCGTACCTAAAGACTGGAAAATTCTAAAGTCAGACCAATACCCAAAAAGGGAGTTAGGAGTAATCCGTTGAATTACAGGCCCATATCACTAACGTCGATTTGCAGTAGGGTTTCGGAACATATACTGTGTTCGAACATTATGAAGTACCTCGAAGACAGCGATTTATTGAGTCGCCCGCAGTGGACGAGCGGTTCTAGGCGCTTTAGTCCAGAACTGCGCGACTGCTACGGTCGCAGGTTCGAATCCTGCCTCGGGCATGGATGTGTATCATGTTCTTAGGTTAGTTAGGTTTGAGTAGTTCTAGGGGACTGATGACCTCAGATGTTAAGTCCCATAGTGCTCAGAGCCATTTGAACCATTTGAACTAAAAGAAATCAGCTAAATTTCGATTACGCGATAAATCATACAAATCTGAAGACTGTAAATTCAACTAAATACTCAGGGATTACACTTACAAATACCATAAATTGGAGCAATCACATAGATAATTTTGTGGCTAGAGCCAGCCAAAGAATGCGATTCATTGGCAGTACACTTAGAGGGTGCAACAGGTGTACTAAAAAGACTGCTTACACCACGCTTGATCGCCCTATTGCTGTCCAGTGTGGGATCCGCATCAAATGGGACTGACGGATGACATTGAGAAAGTACAAAGAAGGGCAGCTCGTTTTGTATTATCGTGAAGCAGGGATGATAGTGCCACAGACATGATACGTGGACTGGAGTGGCAATCATTAAAACAAAGGCGTTTTTCGTTGCAACGGGATCTTTTCATGAAATTTCAATCACCAATTTCCTCCTCCGATTGCGAAAGCATTCTATTGGCACCCACCTACATAGGGAGAAATGATCATCACGATAAAATAAGAGAAATCATGGCTCGCACAGAAAAATTTAAGTGCTCGTCTTTCCCACGCGCCGTTCTAGAGTGGAATGGTAGAGAGATAGCTTGAAGGTGGTTCATTGAACCCAATGCCTGGCAATTTATTGTGAATAGCAGAGTAATCAAGTAGATGTAGATGTAGATGAATAAATCATAAAATGTAACGTAACTCAAATAGTACACTACCTAGAATAGCGCCAACAAAGCGTCTTCCAGATACCAATTCAGCGTCTATTACTTTATAATACAATTGGACGCCACGGAGCCATTAGACGTTTATGAGTTTATAATGCAATAGGCCGCCGCGGATACAGCTCAGTAGTGTCTCTTTCGCCAACGATATGTACTGAGACTCTGTAGTTTTCATGCTTTTGCTGATAACGATGTATGATCTCTGGTTGCAGGTAACCCGCGTGCAGATCCCGTTCTGGACGGCATTCGCGAGTCCTACTACCCAGGCGACCAGGTGGTCGCCACTTGCACTGCCGCACCTTCACACCCACCTGCCAACATCCTCTGGTACATCAACGGCAAGCTTGTGAGTATCGAGGACGTCCGCTGCTCGCATTTTGTGGATCAGTTGCTCCATCAGTATTATGAAGGCAACTAAGACAAGTTATCATTACTTTACAAAATTTCATATGACAGTTCTTGAGTGGTTTAGAAATTTCAGCTTAAAATTTTATCGTAATGAACCAATAAGCTCAACTCCAGACAAATCTATAGCCACTAGTAATCGACTGTGCTCTACTTTGGTGTTCATAGTCGAACGTGTTCCTGTTCAATATCTCGATGATGACATCATTATTATGCTATCACATGGTCAAAATATATTCTCCTCTTTCCATTTGAATCAATTAAGCACTACTGCTTCCTAGTTTCTACACCTTCTAAATCATATTTCATAATTTCCTTGCAACATTCAGTTGCCTAGAATCCTTTAGCACCGAATCTTCCGTTAAAATTTACATGCTTTGCTTCTAAAAGCTTTCTCTTACTCCTCGTTCACATCTTAAGGTTGCAGATTCGGGTCTACTTCACCAAATATAAATTTATGATGAATGCAATTAAAGAACATTCCTGAAGGTATATGTGCTCTTCATAGAATTAATTTAATGTTCAAAATTAAAAATATATAAACGTCGTGTGATTAGGGCCTCCTCGTCGAGTAGACCGTTTGCCGGGTGCAAGTCTTTCGATTTGACGCCGCTTCGGCGACTTGCACGTCTATTGGGATGAAATGATCATGATTAGGATAACACAACACCCAGTCCCTGAGTGGAGAAAATCTCCGACCCAGCCGGGAATCGAACCCGGGCCTTTAGGATTGACATCCTGTCGCGCTGACCACTCAGCTACCGGTGGCGGACGTGTTCAAAATTTATCTTCGGAAATGTCTGGAATCTCAGACAGAATAAGACGACTTATACTAGAAAGAAAATACAGAGTGAATCACCTAACTCTTGCACCACAAATATTTCGGACATGAAAGGCGCTATCGGTATGCGGTTTTGGCTTAATAAAATTCTAGGGAGGACACGTATTTGCAGCCAACGCGCAGATTTTGAGACGTTTAAGAGAGTGCAGTTATTTACAAGTGTTACACATTTTTAATGGGAAAATGCCTATTGACAGTAAAATTCTAAAAGTATCATAAATCAGAATGTCAGTGTCATTTTTTGTAGGAAGCCAGTGCAGGAAATTTACCAGTTATCGCAATGTGAACGTTGTAAGATGGTGTTTCCTAAAGAGGAAAGTGGTTTATGGTGAATCTAGGAGGAATGCTGTTTGTTCGTGTATCATGTGCGCAGAAAGATATCCCAACAGACACCAAATAATTTGTGAAGCTCGTCAATCAATTACGTATAAGCTGTAGCGTCGCTCCTAAAATGCGTAACGGAACGAGACGTGTGACTGGAGAGGAGGGTGAAATTAATGTTCTGGCTGCTGTAGCAGTAGAACCGAAAATTAGTTCCCGCGTATTCTCACGAAGAGCATGAGTGAGGCAGGTGTACTACGCATTCTCCATTATCATAAGTTCCATCCCTATCATATCTCTGTTCATCAAGTGCTGCATGGAAATGATTTTGCGAATCGTGTGAACTTTTGGACATGGGCATTAAGACATAATACTCAGGAGTTGTCATGTATCTTGTTTATAGAAGAAGCAACATTTTCTAATCATGACCAAGTAAATCTCAGAAACGTGTGCTACAGGGCTGTTGTCAAACCTCGTTCGCTTCGTTAGGTGGAACGTCAGCGTCCGTGGAGTTCAAAAGTGTCGTATGGGATAGGGCACCGTCATCTCATAAGCTCATTTTCTTAGAGGGAACGCTGAAATGGGACAAGTGTCTCAGCCTCCACTGCTCGGCCAGAGTGGCCGAGCGGTTCTAGGCGCTACAGTCTGGAACCGCGCGACCACTACGGTTGCGGGTTCGAATCCTGCCTCGGGCATGGATGTGTGTGATGTCCTTAGGTTAGTTAGGTTTAAGTAGTTCTAAGTTCTAGGGGACTGATGACCACTGCAGTTAAGTCCCATAGTGCTCGGAGCCATTTGAACCATTTTCTCAGCCTCCTATCGGAAAATCTTCCACAGAAGTTCGAAGACGTTCCCCTTCAGACTAGAAGGAACCTGGAGAATCAACATGATGGCTGTCCAGTCAATACTGCATGAATTACGATTGCATGTCATGAAGGGTTGTTCCCAAATCGATGGAGTTGGCTAAGAGGACTTATACATGGCCGGTTCATTCGCCAGGTCTGACGACATTGCATTTATTTTAGTGAAGGAAACTGAAAGAAACCTCTTCGACGACATACCAAAGACACCACATGATAAGAAGCGCAGTATTACTGCTACATTTATTTATTTATTTTTTATTTATTTATTTATTGTTCCGTGGGACCACATTTAGGAGAAGTCTCCATGGTCATGGAACGAGTCAATACATGAAATTATAACACGATTGTAGAAACAGATAAAATGAAACAAGTCGTTAGTTTAAATAAAGAAAATCAAGAATGTAACACTGGAATTTGCTTAATTTTTTATCTCTTCCAGGAGCTCCTCGACAGAATAGAAGGAGTGAGCCATGAGGAAACTCTTCAGTTTAGACTTAAAAGTGTTTGGGCTACTGCTAAGATTTTTGAGTTCTTGTGGTAGCTTATTGAAAATGGATGCAGCAGAATACTGCACTCCTTTCTGCACAAGAGTCAAGGAAGTGCATTCCACATGCAGATTTGATTTCTGCCTAGTATTAACTGAGTGAAAGCTGCTAACTTTTGGGAATAAGCTAATATTGCTAACAACAAACGACATTAAAGAAAATACATACTGTGAGGGCAATGGCAAAATTCCCAGACTATTGAATAGGGGTCGACAAGAGGTTTTCGAACTTACACCATACATAGCTCGAACAGCCCGTTTTTGAGCCAAAAATACCCTTTTTGAATCAGAAGAATTACCCCAAAAAATAATACCATATGACATAAGCGTATGAAAATATGCGAAGTATACTACTTTTCGTGTTGAAATGTCACTTATTTCAGATACTGTTCTAATGGTAAATAAAGCGGCATTTAGTTTCTGAACAAGATCCTGAACATGGGCTTTCCACAACAGCTTACTATCTATCCGTACGCCTAGGAACTTGAACTGTTCCGTCTCGCTTATAACATGCCCATTCTGTCTGATTAAAACGTCAGTTCTTGTTGAATTGTGGGTTAGAAACTGTAAAAACTGAGTCTTACTGTGATTTAGCATCAAATTATTTTCCACAAGCCACGAACTTACTTCATGAACTACATTATTTGATAATGTTTCAATATTACACACAAGATCCTTCACTACCAAGGTGGTGTCATCAGCAAACAGAAATATTTTTGAATCACCTGTAATACTAGAAGGCATATCATTTACATAAATAAGGAACAGCAGTGGCCCCAGCACCGACCCTTGGGGAACGCCCCATTTAACAGTGCCCCATTGGGACTGAACATCATTACCACTCTCAATATTGCGGAGGATTGCCTTCTGCTTTCTGTTCTTAAAGTAGGAGGCGAACGAATTGTAAGCTACTCCCCTTACTCCATAATGTTCCAACTTCTGCAGTAATATTTTGTGGTCAACACAGTCAAAAGCCTTCGTTAAATCAAAGAAAACACCTAACGTTCTCAATCTTTTATTTAATCCGTCCAAAACCTCACAGAGAAAAGAGAATATAGCATTTTCAGTTGTTAAGCCATTTCTAAAACCAAACTGTACATTTGACAGCAAATTATGTGAATTTAAATGCTGCAGTAACCTTGTATATACAAGCCTCTCGATAACTTTAGCAAACACCGATGGCATAGAAATAGGTCTATAATTGTCAACATTATCCCTGTCTCCCTTTTTATAAAGTGGCTTCACTACCGAGTACTTTAATCGGTCAGGAAACCGACCACTGCTAAAGGAAAAGTTACAGATATGGCTAAGTACTGAGCTAATATACGTGGAACAATACTTCAGTATTCTGCTAGATACCCCGTCATATCCATTAGAGTTCTTGGTCTTTAGTGATTTAATTATTAACTCAATCTCCCTCTTGTCAGTATCATGGAGGAACATTTTAGGTAACAGTCTCGGAACACTTTTTTCTAAGAGCGCTATATGATTCCCTGTTGGGACTAGGTTTCTATTTAGTTCACCTGCTATATTCAGCAGCAGTTTTCACTGAAATGCTAGAATGTGTGCAGCAGCCCTTGCATGGCAAACTGGAAGCTTGTACTGACGCTGGTGGTAGTGGTTTTGAGCACAGGCTGTGGGGATACATTGGTTCTTTAGTTGTCAGACACCACAGAAGTACTGTATTCAACTTCGTTTGTCGTAGGCAATGTTACATTTAAGAACACGAGGACTCGAGAGAAGTGTTAACATCTGCGTACGGTTGCACATTATAATTCGTTTGTGTTACCACGTGGAACAAACATCTTCCTAAGTTCCCAATGTTCGAAGTATGATATCTCGTAAAATACTTGCTCTAGATTCCTACAACAAACACAACTGTCGTAATTCACCCTAATGTGATTGTGGTACTGTCAACAACCATTGTTTCACTGTAACATTTGTACCCTTTGTGAAAAAATACACATGAAAAACTGATAACACTCTTTGTAAGGGCTGCAAAGACATGTCTCTGCCTACCATACGGATCTGTGAAATCCGCATTTCAATGGCGACTTCATTTCCCGAAACAGTCGTATTTGTGGTGCTAGTTGTAGGTGATTCACTCTTAATATTCTATGTAAATAGTCTATTTCTGGCTCCAACCTGTTCACATTATAACGAGGAAGCAGAATATTTCTCTCAAAAGCAAGTGAGCTGTTGAAATCCCACTGTCAGGTGTAAAAGATTCGAAGTTAGAGTGTTCATGGAACAAAGCAAAAATGACAACTATAATGATTTAAAAAGATTTTGCCGAAAACAGTAATGTGTTGGTCCTAATCGGTACATACAGAACCAATGAAAATAGCAAAGAAAGTCGTAAAAATGAAATATATTTCAGTACACAGGATGAGTGTTTTAGCTTGAGACAACTAACTATCTCGAAAAATACGCATTGTACAAAAAATATCCTGGGTGGAAAGTTGGTATTAGTAACGGGGACATATGTTTGCGCTACAGCTGACCACCTCCTAACCAACCCTCCTGCATGGATGGGGTTGACATTTTCAGTTGGAACCCTCCGCCCCCCCTCACCCCCCCCCCCCCTCACCCCAATGTAATGCATATTTTGATTCTGCGTCAGAAAATACACACGGTTTACAAGAATCATTACTTCCCATTTGTTGTAGATGGCGCTGCAAACGATGAATATCTATCGTGTTTGTTTTTGCAATTAGGAACCGACGGATTTGATTCAAAATTTCACTTACGTGACATCGCTAGATATTGGTGTTTCTGATATTTTTCATAAATAAACTTCTTATATGGTACCGTAGTTTTCTGTTCGCTACGATGTAGGATGTGGTGACTCCCCAAACCATCTGAATGATCGATTTCGCTGGCTGACCTCTGACCCCGCCATTAAGGTAACTGATTTCAGTGTGTGTGTTTACCGAACCTCCGTAAATCTTACTCTGGCTGCCGCGATTCTACCGGCGGAATGAAAACCACAGCCATTGTAATAAGGCAAAAGGCCCATGAAGTGATCGTGACACGTGCACCTCCCGTGCATACTCACCGAAATCACGCACCCCACGCAATGGGGCTCACCGAAATCAAGCACCCCCATGGTGAGAGGCAAGGAGACTCACCTACATCACGCATCCCGATCGGAGCAGAAAACTATTATGTCCACGTCGTTCTTCTTGGACACGCTAATCATAATTTCTAACCATACATTGAAATGGATAAACGTATTGTACTGTACTATCAAATTTGCTAGACTGAAGAAAATTTCGCACATAAACATCAACCGTTACGACAGAAAGGGTTACGTTTAGATCGTAAATGAAATGTAGAATCAAATGCTTCCGTTATTAATTTCAGAAACAGGCGCACTTGATATTTGTCAATTATGGTGCCATCTACCATGAATGGAAAACAATGGTCTGAGTGAGCCACACGTATTTTTTGGCGCAGAATCCGAATATGTATTACAATGGGGGTTTCCATTTGAAAATACAATTTGATTGAGCCTGGCAGCCCATAATGGGCTGTTAGGAGGTAGCCAGTTGTAGCACAGACAGACGTTCCCTTTAGCAACGCTAACTATTCACCTAGAACATTTTTTTCGTACGATGCGTCGTATTCGAGATATTTAGATGTCTCAAGTTAAAACATACAGCCGGTATACATCAGTCAATAAGGAAATTATACAGGATGCCACAGTGCTGAACCACGTTAGAGTTTTAAGTGATTATGTAGCGAACAGTAAACATGAAAAGAAGTATATAAAGAAACAAACTCATTAGACAGGAGATTATAAGTGTGTATATAAGAATTTATTTAATAAGAGGGAGGTATGCAACATTAAATTAATAAACAAGCTCACCATCGCAGAATATGAAGATTTGCCGATATAGGCGAAGGGACAATTATTTAGCAAAGGTACACCAAAATCCATTGCAGATAGAATAAGGTGAATATAAAGACAATTTCAAATGGAACTACGTCACATCTTGTGAGATGAGTTTGGTTGAGAAAGGTAAAACATTAAAAGTTTCCGTCACAACTGGAATATTTAACTCCACTAAATCCCACAAAACACATCAACATGTGACCTGACCGTACAAATGTCCTGTCATTCTTGAAAGAATATGTCGCTACGTACTTAAAAAAGTTTGCGATGGCTTTATCAGTAATAATTTATAATTTCGCATCGTCACATTCTATAATTAGATTCACAATAATATCTGATAAAGTTTTAAAACAATGTTTCCCCCAGGACAGTAGAAATTTTTGCCAGCGACGATTACAGAGTTTAGAAATGGAGTTTACTTTTAATAAAGAACTGCAGACTGCAGATTGATTTGAATTTTCACAGAATCTCCAGTCTTGACGGCACCATTAATTTAACAATTAACAAATTCGTAGTACCTGTCAACTTTGTGTAAAGCAGTAGTTAATCCTACTACTTCTTTCTAATTTTCTGTTATTCAGAACGATAGTCGAAAATTCCTCTTTTTTATTTATATTACAGGGGCTGAATCACTTTGGGATCTCGAATACCAACCAAGACAGCACGAGTGGCGCAATTCGTGTTCGTAAACAATTTCATTCCAAGATAAGCAGTTTCATCAACTCTTTGTGTTTTCGTGTTCTTTAATTTTCAAGGAATGAGATTTAATAAGCTTGCTTTTGAATAGCACACAATTTTTTGTAGAGACATATTTATTATCACTGAACTACATTATTTATTTATACCTTCCAGTGCACAAATATCAATGATCTCCATTTCATTAATTAATGTTCCTTGTTGCGATAGTTAACATGTTCTCATGCTATGACCTTAAAGCTTGAATAAATTAGTTCGTCCATATCCGTCCCCTACAGTTTTTATTACCGAATGTAGGACGGCAGAGCAACCTTCCTGTATGACGAAATAATCTGAGCACGTGCCAATGCACGTGTTCAGAGTATCGAAGAGCTCGACTTTCCTAGGGTACTAGAAAAGGGCGGGCCTTGTAGTTAATTTCACGTACTACATCTGCGTCTATACTCCGGTAGCCACCTTAGAATGTGTAGCTGAGGTTACTTTCTGTATCAGTATCACTTCCCTCTTATCCTGTTCCAGTCGTGTATGATTCCCGTAAAGAAGGATTGCTGGTAAGCCTCCGTGTGTGCTCGGACCTCTCTAATTTAACATTGATCGTCTTTCCTCGAGACATACGTAGTTCTAAGAAATATATCTGTTGAGTATCCTAGGAACTTACCCTCTCGGAACTTGAACGGTAGACCATATGGTGATGCAGAATGCCTCTCTTACAGTGTCTGCCACTGGAGATGGCTGAGCATATCTGTGACACTTCCGCTCTTACTAAATGACCATTAACGAATCGTGCTGCTCTTCTTTGGGTCTTCTCTGTTTACTCTATCAGTCCTATCTGGTACGGATCCCATATTGACGAGCAGTATTCAAGTATTGGTCGAGCGTATGTTTTGTAATGTAGCTCCTTTGTTGATGCATTACGTTTCCTGAAGATCCTCCCAATGAACGTCAATCTGGCATGTGCTTTACCAGCGATTAACTTTATGTTGTCGTCCCACTTGAAATAGTTCCGTAATCATATTCTTACATATTTTATGGAAGTAACTGCTTCCAATGATTGTTTTGCGATTTTTTAATTATACAATCAAGCGTCTTTCATACGTATTCGCAACACGTTACATTTGTTTATGTTGAGCGTCAATAGCTACTCCCTGCACCAAGAGTCGATCTTCTGCAGGTTTTCCAGGAATTTTTTCCGACTTTCTGATGCCGTAACTTCTCTGTATACAACAGCATCCTGGAACTTCCGACTTTATCTGATAGGTTATTTATACATTGTGTCGAAAGTAATGGTCCTATAACACACCCCTGGGGCACGGTCAAAACAAATTTTACACCTGAAGACCTCTCTCGGCTTAGGATGACATGCTGTGTTCTGTTAACCGAAAACTCTTCATTGCAATCACAAAATTGGCCTAATATTCCATACGCTCGTAGTTAGTTCATCAGACAGCAGGGGGGAATTACTTCGAATGAGCATCAGAAATAAAGGAACACGGCTTCTATCTGGACGGCTGGTTCTCGTGGACGAACAGAGCGAGGCTGATTTCGCAGAATCGTTGGTTCCTAAAGAGGAGATTTTTGGTCACTAAAAATGTCATAATATGCGAGCATAAAGCGGTTTGCAGATTTCAGACATATAGACATGTAATTTGGTTTCGTGAATACTGGAACGACCTGTGCTTTTTTCCAATCATTAATAACGATTCGTTGCTCTAGAGACTTGCGGCACAATGCTGCCTCGGAGAAGCGAGTACTTTCGCATGTTCTGTGTAGAATCGAACTGGTATCATATAAGGTTCAGTGGTCTTTCCTCTGTTGAGCGATTTCAGTTGATTTTCCATTCCTTGGTCACTTATTTCGATATCTGTCATTTTCTCATTCGTGTGACGATATAAAGGAGGAGCTACAGTGGTAAGTTGGGAACTTCCTCTGTCTAGCAGGTTTTGAAAAAGGCTGTTATTATTTCGGTCTTTCCTGTGTGATTAGCTATTTCAGTGACATTAGGGCCACAGCGTGCATGAACAGATAGCTTCGATTTATTTGCTGAATTAACGTAAGACCAGAAATTCTTAGGATTTTGTATAACGTTGGTAGATGGAAATTTACTTTCGTATTCGTTGAACTGGCCCGTTACGCAAATTTTTACTTCTTTAAGGTTTGGTTTGCCTGTGACACCTCGGCTAAGTATAAATTTTGCAGGGAAGCTGTCCTTGTTTTCGTAGCACCTTCCTCACAACTCTGCCTGCTAAATACTTGTCTAAAGCGTGTTGTACAATGTTCTTGACCTTTTTCCATTGATGCTCATCATTGTAAGTGCTGGACATGATCATTTTGTGATGTCCTGTAAGGTAATCCGAATTCTATCTGTCGTCGCTCTTGCTAAACAGAAACGTCTTCTTGCCTTTCTTTGTATTGCTACTTACAGCCGAATTCATTCATGCAGCCACGTCTTTGTGATCACTGATTCACTGTTCTCGCTGTGTCGAATATCAACAGCTCGTGGGTAATTGGTTGCACAAATTTAGATACCAGGCTATAAATTAAGAGCTTGGTCAAAATATCCAAATTCGTTTCCTTCCATGGTATTTGTCGTAACATTCTTACGGCGTCGTTTGCTCCTCCTCAAAAGAGTTACAACTTGAATGGAAAAAATGTAATTTTGCTTGTAAATATTGAAATAATAATTATTTTTTGTCGTGCCAGAAACATACAGTATATACATCAAAAACATATCATTTAAATAAGTACAAATGAAATATTAAGAGAGCGGATAGTTAATGAATTACGGACGACAGATTGGCAACCTCAACTGCAGTGACATTATTTGCGTTGCTATGCTGGCAGGAGGTGTGCTCACGATTGCTTATTCACGAAATACACTGAACATTTGGCGTGTCTCCTTTGTTGGTAGAAACAAATTAGTTGCATGACTTCCAGGTGGAAGCTGCCACGTATAGAAGTTCTTACGATAAATTTACATTCTTAGAGAATACTGTACGTCTACATCCACACTGAGCTGAGAAAAGTCATGGGATACCTCCTAATATCGTGTAGGACCTCCACTGACCAGGCGTAGTGCAGCAGTTCAACACAGCATGGTCTCGACAAGTCGTTCGAATTGTCCTGAAGAAATACTGAGCCATGCTGCCTCTGTAGCTGTCCAAAACTGCGAACCCACTGCCAGGCACTTAAACGTGATTTATAGAGTAGCCTTGTAGATGTAGATGAAAGTGTTGCCGGTACATGATTTTGTCCACGAACTGACCTCTAGTTCATGTCCTATAAATTCTCGATGGGATTCATATCTGACCATCTCGATAGCCAAATCATTCGCTCAAAGTGTCCATAATATTCTGCTGCGGGCATAAAGTCTATTAATGACTGCTAACAGTCTCCTACTAGCCGAACACTTCGATTTCCAGTCAATTACCGGTTCATTTGGGCCAGAGGACCCAGTCAATTCCATGCAAACACCGCCTACACTATTATGATGCCACCACCAGCTTGCACACTGACTTGTTGACAACTTCGGGCCATGGCTTTGTGAGGTCTGTGCCACACTCGAACAATACCATCAGCTCCTACCAACTAAAATCGGGACTCATCTGACTAGGCCACAGTTTTCCAGTCGTCTAACGTCCAACCGATTTGGTCAAGAACCCCTGACAAGCGCTACTGGCGACGTCGTTCTGTTAGCAAAGGCACTCACGTTCACCGTCTGCTGCCATAGTCCACACCGCACTGTCCTAACGGATACGTTCGTCGTATGTCCGACATTGATTTTTGCGGTTATTTCACGCAGTATTGCTTGTCTGTTAGCACTGACAATTCTGCGCAAACGCCGCTGCTCTCGGTCGTTAAGTGAAGGCCACTGAGTTGTCTGTGGTGAGAGATAATGCCTTAAATTTCGTATTCGTGACCCTGTGGTTCTCGGAATTTCGAATTCCGTAACGATTTCATGCTTTAGCTCCAAGTAACATTGCGCGTTCAAAGTATGTTTATTCCCATTTTTCCTTCATAATTAATTCGGAAACCTTTTCACATGATTCACTTGAGTACAAATGACAGACACGCCCTTTTATTTCTTGAGTAAGCGATACTATTGCCATCTGTATATGTGCATATCGCTCTCCTATGACCTTTCACCTCAGTGTACGCCGCCATGAAATTCAAGGTGGATTGTAAGTCGTACTAAAAGTAGCTACGGTCTGTCCTGCTCCATTCAGGTACGGCTGGAGGTAAAAGGGGTGTCACCATGCCTAGGTTCGTGCTCTAATCTCTATTACCCGTTTTTCAGGGTACTTACGTCCGCCCCCGGTAGCTGAATGGTGAGCGTGACGTATTGTTAATCCTCTGAGCGCGGGTTCGATTCCCGGCTGGGTCGGGGAATTTTCTCCGCCCAGGGACTGGGTGTTGTGTTGTTCTCGTCATCATCCTATCATCCTCATCGACTTCAGTTCCCCGAAGTGGCGTCAAATTGAAAGACGGGCACCCGGCGAACGGTCTGCCCGACGTGGGACCATAGTCATACGATTAAATAAATAAGGGTACCTACATGTCAATTACGAGGGAGCGCTGTAAAGCAATTTCTCCGAACTTTCTTTACGTGAACACTTAAAGCTTTTAAAATGAAACTAACTTTATTAACATTATACATCCTTACTCTTCGTGTCTACATATTTCTTTCTCAACATGGTCACCCTGTCGACGAACACATTTCTCCAGAAGAGAAACCAATTTGTTGATACCGTCACTGTGGAATGTTTGGCTGTTGTGACGCAACCACAATCTCACTTCTGTGTGTGCATTTTAATCGTTATCAATGTGAATTTCTCGAAGGTGTTCTTTGTGTTTTGGAAACAGATAAAAATTGGTTGAGCCAAAGTCAGAACTGTATGGGGGATGATCGCGGATAGTGAACCGAAGGCATCGGGTTGTTACAGGTGTCGCAGCTCTCTTGTATGCTATGAAATTATCATGCTGAAGGAGAGGGTGCTCCATGCGTGGACGAACTCTTCGAATTCGTGTTTTCAGTTCCTCGATGGATTGCAGCACGCTGTTTCTCACAGCGCCGTGTTATACGCTACTGTTTGGAGCCATCTAGCGGCAGAGGGTTGCAACTTACGCCAGGGAAGCAGAAACGTTGACCAAGTAATAAGTATGACACGTAATACGTCAGCAGATATTGAGAACGGAGTAAAAAATTCAGAGGCATTACTTCTGAGCACGCTTGCGTACATTGCAGACAGTAAAGTTTTGCATCCTTTTTCTAATACCGATTCTTGAAGTTAAGTGTTTGTTAAGTAATGGGTTTCGCTTGACATTCTCAACTTTATTCAAGAGATTACCTTGTAAAGTTAACGTACATCTTTCTTGCATACTGATCTGTTTTGTATTTGTCTGTAACAATCAGAGCATCGCGTCTCTCAGTTCGTTCGGTGTTAGATGTCAAGCCAGCATGATAAGAATTCCATACTCTGTGGTAATATTGTGCAATACATCGCTGTAGTATCTTGCATATTTCCCAGATGCACGGCACTTTCCAAGATCCTGTCAACAAATCTAACTGCAGCAGTTAGAAATCTGTTTGTGAATGAAGGAATTTTGCACGGACTGGGGTCTTGAGCTACACATTCCTGTAACTTTTGTGTTTTACATTACCCACTTTCAATTTGGTCACTTTCTCAGTCATTTTTTACAGATTTCACTCTACTTCCTTTGTTCATCGAACATCCACTCGTCTTAGTATATGTCCTGAGAATCTGCGGTTTATTTTTGTTTGAGTCGTAAATACTTCCCAAAAGAAGCCCTCACTTCTTTGGTGATTTTCCTTCCTCAAAATCAAGATCTCACCGAAATAAGTAAAATCTGGCAACACAACCTGACCGTAAACATTCCCTTTTACATACACCACAAGCGTCGTATTTAAAGCTGTATTTAGTTTGAAAAAGGCGCTTCGGGCCATTTTCACTCCTGAATTAATTTTCATTTTCTGTATTTCGAGTCACTGTCTCTAACAGCGCAATATACAATTATTATCATGAATCGTTGGTGATTTGTACAATTTTATATTGTTATTGTCAAACCTTGATATTCTTTTAGACATTTGATCCATATGACCATGTCCTGATGTTTGTCTCTATTCTTAGAGCCGGGTAATTCTTCGTTGTGGGCAGTTTCTTTGCATTATCCACTACCCTATCGTACTCCACAATATTGATGAACAACTCCTAAAATTTGCTACAAATTTGGTACATTCCTGTGGGTACACGTAACGAATGCATCGTACCTCACTTAGAGGTTGAATAAAGGCTGCGATTGTAATTACTGTAGGACTAATGTGAGACGTGAGCAATCAAACGAACATTGTTATTCATGTTACAGCATAAAACTAGTATAGACGTGATGCGTTGTGCGCATACTATATCGAGAATTGCAAATTAATTTAGAGGCTTCTGTAGATGGCAGAGTGCAAGTTTAGTTTTGGAAAACCGACCCTCATAGCCAGATGTGGGTTTCCAGAGATTTTCCCTATTTAATTTTAGATGCTTAAACAACACATCACCGGCTCGTTTCGTATTATTTATTCGCCTGGTGACCGGATGCATCTCTATGTTAGGAGGAATTAATCGTTCCTTTTCCTCGCGCTAATTTATTCGAATGAAAATCGAAAATACGTAAAACAGCAGTTTGAAATGCAGAATGTCAAAGCTGTATTAACAGTCATCAAATTAAAAGATTAAATTTTGTAACGGATTCATTCGCTGTAATTCGGTCGGAACTTCCGTGCAAAATTATCTCCTGGCTGTTGCTAGTTATAACGCCTACGTTTCTATTGTCGTGTCTCTGCGACAATACATTGTCGACCCACTCCACTTGAATAACTGAATATGACACTGCAGCAAGTCCTTACACGTACGTTCGCACCGCAGGCTTCAACGGGAGTGGAAGGCCAAACATTCATCTACGCACGGTTGTTACAGGGCTTCAATTGCCGGCCGTGCTCCTCAGCGTGGCAGCTATTAACGTGGAAAATTACAACAGCTACTGGCCGGCCGGCATTCATTCGAAGACTACAATGTGCACACCTCGGCACGGAAAGATACAATGTAGTGAATTGAGGTTTCTTCATATGATGCA
The DNA here is from genome assembly GCF_021461395.2 of Schistocerca americana. NCBI lineage: Eukaryota > Metazoa > Arthropoda > Insecta > Orthoptera > Acrididae > Schistocerca > Schistocerca americana. The sequence continues at coordinate 972,288,640 of NC_060130.1, read as the reverse complement.
ATTAGTTTCTGTGTGACCTAACATAAATTCACTATCTTCGAAACGTAGAGATGTTTTCGAATATGACGTTTAATGTTCCAATTGATCGCAAAAATCGTAATTAGAATAATTACAATCAATTGTAAATCAGTTGGTAGAGCACTTGCCCGCGAAAGGTAAAGGTCCCGAGTTCGAGTCTCTGTCGGGCACACAGTTTTAATCTGCCAGGAAGTTTCATATCAGCGCACACTCCGCTGCAGAGTGAAAATCTCATTCTGGAAACGTCCCCCAGGCTGTGACTAAGCCATGTCTCCGCAATATCCTTTCTTTCAGGAGTGCCAGTTCTGCAAGGTTCGCAGGAGAGCTTCTGTAAAGTTTGGAAGGTAGGAGACGAGGTACTGGCAGAAGTAAAGCTGTGAGTACCGGGCGGAAATCCAGGAACAGTTAAATATAAATAATATTTTACAACTAATTCCACAGGGAAAATGAGGTGCAAATTGATTGAATTGTTGTGTGTGTGTGTGTTGTGTGTGTGGTTCAAATGGCTCTGAGCACTATGGGACGTAACTTCTGAGGTCATCAGTCCCCTAGAACTACTTAAACCTAACTAACCTAAGGACATCACACACATCCATGCCCGAGGCAAGATTCCAACCTGCGACCGTAGCGGTCACGCGGTTCCAGACTGAAGCGCCTAGAACCGCACCGCCACGCCGGCCGCCTGTGTGTGTGTGTGTATGTGTGTGTGTGTGTGTGTGTGTGTGTGTGTGAATTCGTAAGGGACCAGACTGTTGAGGTCGTCGGTCCGTAGACTTTCACACTGCTTAAACTAGCTTAAACTAACGTATACTAAATACAACACAGACACACACACACATGCCCGAGGGAGGACTCGAACCTCCGGTGGGAGGGTCCGCACGATCCGTGACATGGCTCCATAACTACGCGGCCATTCTGCGCAGCAATTGAAATGTTCATTCATTCAGTGGCACGTGTCACTTCCCTTGTAAAACATTTCCTAATTTTATAGCTTTAAATTTACGGAGACTGTATTTTCATGTTAACAGTGCATGCTGTTGGCCGACCGAAGTGGCCGCGCGGTTCTGGCGCTGCAGTCTGGAACCGCGAGACCGCTACGGTCGCAGGTTCGAATCCTGCCTCGAGCATGGATGTGTGTGATGTCCTTAGGTTAGTTAGGTTTAACTAGTTCTAAGTTCTAGGGGACTAATGACCTCAGCAGTTGAGTCCCATAGTGCTCAGAGCCATTTGAACCATTTGAAGTGCATGCAGTTGCACACTCTAAGTGACCTGGAGCAGCTATTAATTGCAAACGTGACATAGCAGATTGATGACCTTAGATATTTAATCGCATTAAACTCTTGATCAGCTGCAGCAACAGAATTGATTTCGTTATTCATATATATAGAGAGGGCAGTTTGATATGTACTTTAATAATGCTATAAACAGCTCTAGTTTGAGAACCATATAATCTTTAACTGATGGTATACATCTGCATAAAGAATATAGGTCTGGCCAAAATAAAATGCATAGTAATAGTCATAACATCCCTGCCCGGTATTTAGTATAATTATTTAATTCAACTGTACATAGTCACTAAAGGCTACGTAACGTTGCGATAGCTTTGTGTTCAAATTGTTGGCTCTCTGAATTTGTGCGCCTCTTTGATATGTATGACAGCGTTTGTATAAATTTTACAACTGGTACGTTTGTGCAGAGTTGTTACTGTTTGCAGCTATTATTTTTTTAAAAAAAGCTGCTATACAGGACTAGCGAACGTTTAGTGAACGTCAAAGTAACAATTCCGTCTGTACGAAGTGTAACTTGGAATTTACACATGCCTTTGATGTTTGGATTTTTCTGGTTCACAATACTGTAATACTGCTGATGTGCTTTTTGTACTGAATAGGCTATCAGCGAAATAGACAGTGCAGTGAGTCGACGAAAAACAGTCAGACGCAACATTTGTGGCCTGTGTGTCACTAAAGCTCTTTCATAGCTATAATAAACAAACCACGTTGCAACAGACTCAGACCTACAAATACTAGTGAGCGATCACTACTGGAGAGAAAGATGAAACAAATGTTTTTCGCGAACAATTTACATAAAAAATTTCATAATGACGGAAGACATAAAAAGCCTAACATACGCACTAAGTACAGTTTTTATTACGACTTCTAGGTTAACGTTGCCAAATAACAATGACGAAACATTCACTGGAATAGAATGACACTAATGCCCATACACCAGTCTGATAGGACCAGTAACATAACTTCCCTCGATGAGTTTGGTGATATAAGGTTGACTAAATTAATTTTGTGAATGACAACTGCGACACCATATAACGGTGAAGGGTGAATAAGTGTCAAAAATAGTATGTGTTATTGCAATTTGTGAAAGAAGCAATATGACGCACAGTATCACAAATAAATGCATGGAGTTCTGTGAAGCCATAAAATAACAGCAAACCCCAAAGTACAATCGAAGCTTTAAATTTTCACGCCTTCAGAAATAAAAATGAGCTTAACCGTAGATTCCATACAGGCTCTCAACATGTATGGTATACATCCCAACTCGCCTGTCATATCCTTGACACTCTCTTCTCTTATTTCGAGATAATATTTTGAACTTTTTGGATGTACTTCGTGAATCTTGTCCGGTGAGAATCCCACACTGCATGTCAATACTCTAATAGGAGACGAACAAGCGTAGTATATGCAGTGTCTTTAGTACACCTGTTGCATCTTCTAAACCTTCTGCCAATAAAACGACGTCTTTGGTTTGCCATCCTCATAACATTGTCAATGTGATCGTTCGATTTTAAGTTGTTCATAGCTGTAATTTCTAGGTTTTTAGTCGAACTGACAGCTTTTAAATTTGTGTAATTTATCGTGTAACCGATATTTAACGGATTTCTTTCTGTACTCATGTGGATGACGTCATACTTTTCACACCATACAGATATCGTGTCTATGTCATTTCGCAGTTGGTTTTGGTCTTCTGATGACTTTACCAGACTGTAAATGACGACAAACAATCTAAGAGGGCCGCTCATAATGTCTCCTAAATCGCATATGTAGATTAGAACCAGCAGAGAGCCTGTAAGGCGGGGAATGTTGCATACCACTTCTGTTTTACTCGATAATGTGCCCTCAGTTACTACGTGTTGTGAACTTTCTGACAGGAAATCACGAATTCAGTCGTAGAACTGAGACAATATTTGATAGACACGCAATTTTATTAGAAGTCTCTTGTGGGCAACGATATCAAAGATCTAGAAATATGGGATCAGTTTGGGCTCCCCTGTCAATATCACTTATTACTTTGTGCGAATAAACTCTACATGTCTTTACAGTCAGGCTTAACTACCGATCTGTGCATTCGTATCCTGTCCTCTGCAGGCCTTCCTTCAATTCACTACAGTCATCTGGCATTGCAACCTGCCTACAGAGCCGGCCGAAATGGCCGAGCGGTTCTAGACCCGCGCGACCGCTACAGTCGCAGGTTCGAATCCTGCCTCGGGCATGAATGTGTGTGATGTCGTTAGGTTAGTTAGGTTTAAGTAGTTCTAGATTCTAGGGGACTGATGACCTCAGAAGTTAGGGACCGATGACCGTAGCAGTCTGGTCCCTTTAATCCCACAAACCAACCAACCAACCTCAGAAGTTAAGTCCCATAGTGCTCAGAGCTATTTGAACTGGGGTGCCTACAGACAACAACATTTTCTGCGAACGGCTTCATACAGTGTCTGAAGTTATCCTCAATATTATTTACACACATTGCAAGCGGCCACCCTCCTGCCCCACCTTCCCCCCAGTACTACGTTTACACGTATCAGTTCCTTACCATTAAGAACGAAGTGTTTATTTCTACATGTCAGGAACTCCTTACCCTAACCACAAATCTGATCCGGTATTCGGTAAGCTCACACCTTGTTCACTTAACTACAGTGCGAAACGGTATGAAATGTCGCCCAGAAGGCAAGTAACACGTAGCCACCGTTGCACATGGCATTCTGGATTCCGTGGACGAACAGAGAGATCTTAATTTCACAATATCTCTGTAGTGATTGCCATGCAGATATACAGAGTGTTCGGAAATCCGCTTTACAAACTTCTAGGACTTGTAGAGGGGAGTGAATATGTAATATTTTGAACAGAAATCCATGTCCCGAAACGTACTGTTTCCAGTCTACAATGGTTGTGTGTTTAGGGAAAGAGAGAAGTCTCAGAGTAGCTTGTACTGGTATGCAAAATGGTAGACAGGACGACGCGTACTACGTCAGACTCTCACCTGATGTCACTTGACATAAGCGAACCTTAATTTACGAGACTCCTGTAGAGACGGTCGAAGATCCACTGGGACGGGTTCTTACCGCTGCTCTAAAAGTTGAAGAGACGCCAGGTGGGATAGAGAGTGTGTATCAGAACATGCTTCACTGGTATATATGTGTAACAATTTTGGTGGACGCCACACCGAGGCCGCTGTTTTAAGGCATTAGTACTGTTTTGTACGTATGTTAAGCAGCTTTTTTTGCTTTTGAATAGACAAACACGTAATGCTTAAGTTTTCACACAAACAAATATGTTTAAGTGATTAATGGATGTATTGTTATATTTCCTTTCGAATGGTCACCTGATAGTTGTACAGCAACACGCCTAATTCAGTTACTCTAGCAGAAGTGGATGAGTTGAACACTTGATCCGAAACCTTCGTAGAACGGAAATGGTACGCCTCTGGACATGGGTTCCTATTCAAAATACTCGCTCCATTCCTCCATTCTACAACCCCTAGAAGTTTGTAACAGGAATTTCCGAACAGCCTGTAAGTAGTAGTGATTTAGTGTTCACAAAAACGTCATAATGCGTTAGCTTAAAACACGTTCCATAATTTTGAAATGGTTTAAAGATATTGGTTTGGGCTTGCAATTATTACAGAAAACAGGAATAACCTGCTCTTTTTTTTCCATTCTCTTGGTACCCTATGTTGCTCCGGCGACCTATGACAAACTGGTGCTGGAAGGAGAATACGTTCTTTCATGTATTCTTTGTAAAGTCTCAGTTACTTACCAGTCCCAATGCATCTCCATCATGGAAGAAGTTTAGATTATTTGCTGCTCCATGATCACTTAGTCCAATATCTATCATTTTAGCTGTCGTTCGCAGATTGAAATGAGAAACCGAATAACGATGTTCCATTGTGAAATATTCTGTCATCTTCCATGTTAGCGCCATTACGGTCACTGAGCAGCTGAAGAGCAGATTTAGATCCGCTTACTGGCTGCTAGTAGGACGAAAACGCCTTAGGCTCTTCTGTCGGATCGAATGGCAAAATTTAAATTTCGCTTTCATCGAACTATTATGGCATTGTTCTCCTAAGTCTCGATTTGGCTTCATTCAACTTCAGTTTGTCAAATAGGCTCCGACTGCACTTAAATCTGCGATGAAGCTGTTTGATTTCGTGGAAACATTCTATCACAATTATTGTATCACGGTGGTTCTTTCGTATCCCTCGCACTCTTGTCAGGCACATACTCACGCAAGACGTGCTGTACCGTGGTTTTTAATTCTATCCATTTGATCTCTATATCGCCATATTTAGAGCAAAATATTGGATTGTGACTGCTCATATACACCGCAATTTTGTTTCCTGTCATTCTTGCGAAGGAAAAATATTTTAAACCTGCCTTAACATTTACTGTAACATTTTTAGTCATATTCTATTACAGCCTTATCGTCAATGAAGCCCTTCTCTATCTTAAATGATTTTTAAAATGCGGGTCCGTTAGGTATTAGGAGGTCAAAGACTTAACCCTCATTACTCGGTTCACGAACCCAATACTCGAAATAATTTCCAGAAAATATGTTTAGAACAATCTGGTACAAATTCTTGTCTCTGTAACAATTTTAATCGCTTGTCTCAGTCAATCTATAGCAGGGAAAGTAAAGCCTCCCGGTGTCACGCTAATGCCAAATGAAATACTCTCCCAGCTTTACATGAAACACTTAACCGCTGTTGTCCCTAAAGCCAATGGTGTACAAAAGCATGCACTTATCACATTTAGCCACCTCCGATGCTTATTTTCACCCAGATTACTTCACATTCGGAATCTCTAGTAACCTCAGTAGATACTGTAGACTTCGAATAACTCGCAAAAGCCTTCATACGAAATTAAAAAATCAACTTTTATGAACCGAAGATACGAATATTCTTGAGCCCGATACATAATTTGAGCCGGCCGGGGTGGCCGAGCGGTTCTAGGCGCTACAGTCTGGAACCGCGCGACCGCTACGGTCGCAGGTTCGAATCCTGCCTCGGCCATGGATGTGTGTTATGTCCTTAGGTTAGTTAGGTTTAAGTAGTTCTAAGTTCTAAGGGACTGATGACCTCCGAAGTTAAGTCCCATAGTGCTCAGACCCATTTGAACCATTTTGAACATAATTTGAGATGGTGACCGGAAATACACACTATAACAATAACAACACAGATATCGTTCTTTCGAAGCTCGCTCTGTGATCGTAAAATTTGCAAATACAAAACGGCAATTCAGTGGAAGAACCCTGCGCCGTGGTCCTTATAATGATTCGTCCAACGTCGATTCATGTGTACTAAAAATAACTCTTTCGTCAGGAGTTTTCGCTATAAATCTGGCTGAGGCAGAGGTTTCTTTTAGTATCATTTTTTTAGTTACGAATGTTTAGTAAAAGAAACTCCATTTAAGTAATTACGTTACCAGTACGCCCGATTACAGATCGAAATGTCAGTTCTAAAGCGGCGAAATATGACTTTATTCAACATGTGCATAGGAGCGTGTTTGGCAGGGTTCGGTTCGCGCTTCGAGAACGTAGAGAGACGTGTCTCGCAAATCGCGGAGAGTGAGGGCGCGTTCGCGACCGCTGTCGCCATTACAGCCGGCCCGTAGTGTCCGTTACCGTTCAGAGCAACAGCGCGGAAGACTGCCGCTCGCACTCGTCTCCCGTCTCTCGTGCTCAAATTTTACACCGGCGTGACGCGAACCGAGACGAGCCGCCTGCCAGATAGTGTGGAAATATATCCTTCGGAGTAAAATTAAAGCCATCCATCCATTGTGGCGTATGATTTCAGTGCTCTGCGAAGCTTCCGTCGGCTCGGCGGCGCACTTTACGAGCTCGGCGCCTCGGGCGTCGCTTATCTCAGGTGTATTATTCCCCACAAAAAGAAAGCTAACGCACCACAAGTTCCATAGTTCCCGGCGAACAAATTTTTTCGCTTTTTTGTCATATTGCCGACTGTGCTTTTAAAATCAAAGTTACTAACAACCCATGTACCTTATCCAGAGTAAAATAGAACCTGTTGAGTCCTTCTGCTGGACACAGCTCTACATCAGACACTATTACTTTGATGTGTGTGTCGCAAATAATGATGGATTTTGAGTGATCCCTAAGTTCTCAATAATTTCCCTCATCGATCCCTCATCTGTTTATTGTGTTTCGATCTATCCTCAAAAGCGTGCACATCCTGAATGCAAAATCAAACAGAATTACGTTGAAGTAATTTTGTCTCATCTTGTAAAATGTGTACGATTCTAGTATCAGAACAGCTATGTCACCCAGTAAGTAACCGTTAATTGCTTATGTGAGTTAACAAGACTCCGCAGACCTGTGGTCAGCCTCGTCACTCAGACGATGTTCTCTTAATCTCCGGAAATTTAGACTAACTGCAAGCAGGATTACGCTACTTTTTGTTAAAGGGACGTGGATGTCATGAGGGTTCGAAAAATCGAAATTTTGATTTTTATATAACAAAATTATTTCAGTCTTCTCAATTCTAAAAATACGTACTTCATGTACGTTAACCTTGTTAATTTCATGCTCAAAGCCCTTCTTAAAGAAGATGCGGTGCGAGTTTTTTAACTGCTTAACTGTCACATACTTGAGAAACGCAACGCATTGGCTAAAATGTGTCGTTGTTTAATTTTAGCTTCGCTATGCCCACAGCAACTCATCTCAGTAACATCTTTGAAGACCATATCGACTATATTGCGAGCACGGATTTATTGAAATCGGTCTTTCTGTCGATACTAGTAATTTACTTCAGTTTACTTGTTTTTTCGCACGCGTTCGTGTTGTGAACTTGTTATTGTTGCTGTTTTAGACGTATTTCAACGACTTTCAATCGCAAATTGCCAAAAACTAAGAAGTTTACTTGCAATTGTAAACTTTACGGCAGATAATACCAGCGTATTGCTGGAAACCGTATTAAAAACGAAGAGTATGTTACGCTTCAGTGAAGTAAGCGTAAGCCTAAAAGTTTACCAGTCTGTGCCTCAAAACGTATGTTGAAATATACTACCGAGAAAGAGTCAGGCCTTCTCATTATAAATAGTGAAAATATCGGTTATGTTTTGATTAGTAAGTGCAGGCTTCCAGAATTGCTTTTGTCTGTTGATAATATAACTACCGTAATAGTTACACTCCTGGAAATTGAAATAAGAACACCGTGAATTCATTGTCCCAGGAAGGGGAAACTTTATTGACACATTCCTGGGGTCAGATACATCACATGATCACACAGACAGAACGACAGGCACATAGCCGGCAGGTGTGGCCGTGCGGTTAAAGGCGCTTCAGTCTGGAACCGCGTGACCGCTACGGTCGCAGGTTCGAATCCTGCCTCGGGCATGGATGTGTGTGATGTCCTTAGGTTAGTTAGGTTTAAGTAGTTCTAAGTTCTAGGGGACTGATGACCACAGCAGTTAAGTCCCATAGTGCTCAGAGCCATTTGAACCATTTGAACAGGCACATAGACACAGGCAACAGAGCATGCACAATGTCGGCACTAGTACAGTGTATATCCACCTTTCGCAGCAATGCAGGCTGCTATTCTCCCATGGAGACGATCGTAGAGATGCTGGATGTAGTCCTGTGGAACGGCTTGCCATGCCATTTCCACCTGGCGCCTCAGTTGGACCAGCGTTCGTGCTGGACGTGCAGACCGCGTGAGACGACGCTTCATCCAGTCCCAAACATGCTCAATGGGGGACAGATCCGGAGATCTTGCTGGCCAGGGTAGTTGACTTACACCTTCTAGAGCACGTTGGGTGGCACAGGATACATGCGGACGTGCATTGTCCCGTTGGAACAGCAAGTTCCCTTGCCGGTCTAGGAATGGTAGAACGATGGGTTCGATGACGGTTTGGATGTACCGTGCACTATTCAGTGTCCCCTCGACGATCACCAGTGGTGTACGGCCAGTGTAGGAGATCGCTCCCCACACCATGATGCCGGGTGTTGGCCCTGTGTGCCTCGGTCGTATGCAGTCCTGATTGTGGCGCTCACCTGCACGGCGCCAAACACGCATACGACCATCATTGGCACCAAGGCAGAAGCGACTCTCATCGCTGAAGACGACACGTCTCCATTCGTCCCTCCATTCACGCCTGTCGCGACACCACTGGAGGCGGGCTGCACGATGTTGGGGCGTGAGCGGAAGACGGCCTAACGGTGTGCGGGACCGTAGCCCAGCTTCATGGAGACGGTTGCGAATGGTCCTCGCCGATACCCCAGGAGCAACAGTGTCCCTAATTTGCTGGGAAGTGGCGGTGCGGTCCCCTACGGCACTGCGTAGGATCCTACGGTCTTGGCGTGCATCCGTGCGTCGCTGCGGTCCGGTCCCAGGTCGACGGGCACGTGCACCTTCCGCCGACCACTGGCGACAACATCGATGTACTGTGGAGACCTCACGCCCCACGTGTTGAGCAATTCGGCGGTACGTCCACCCGGCCTCCCGCATGCCCACTATACGCCCTCGCTCAAAGTCCGTCAACTGCACATACGGTTCACGTCCACGCTGTCGCGGCATGCTACCAGTGTTAAAGACTGCGATGGAGCTCCGTATGCCACGGCAAACTGGCTGACACTGACGGCGGCGGTGCACAAATGCTGCGCAGCTAGCGCCATTTGACGGCCAACACCGCGGTTCCTGGTGTGTCCGCTGTGCCGTGCGTGTGATCTTTGCTTGTACAGCCCTCTCGCAGTGTCCGGAGCAAGTATGGTGGGTCTGACACACCGGTGTCAATGTGTTCTTTTTTCCATTTCCAGGAGTGTATATAGTATCCCTTATATTCAGAAAAGGCATAAATAAGACGAGAGACCTCCCTAGCAAAATCGCAATAGAATCCAAGTGTCTAAAGTTAAGAAAAGTACAGTTAAATCTCCTGTAACATGCAAAAAATATTGTGAAGTGAATATTCGCCGAGCTTCTGCCATAAAGTGCACTGGAAAGGGAAGAGATGCAGCCCACATGTTCCGTGCTATGATGCATCTCCTACCGCCACCGGTCAAATCTGCAAGGTACTGTGAACATTTACATAATGTTCCAACAGAAGTCAGTAAAGGGTGTGCCATACCCTCAATTATCTAGCTGCTGGTGACTAAGGGATTCAATAATGTTGTAGCTGCTAAATCATATGGTAAAACTGATATTTAAAAAATGGAATACATAGGACATGTGCAAGACTTTGGAGGCTCTGCAAGAACATGACAGGAAATAACACTCTGATGGAAGACCAAATGTTGGACAAGGCAGACTCCTCATCAAGAATGGAAAACTTCGCAGATTATTACACTCTAGTGTCTCGCGGTTCTAGGCACGCAGTCCGGAACCGCGCAACTGCTACGGTCGCAGGTTCGAATCCTGCCTCGGGCATGGATGTGTGTGATGTCCTTAGGTTAGTTATGTTTAAGTAGTTCTAAGTTCTAGGGGACTGATGACCAAAGCTGTTAAGTCCCATAGTGCTCAGAGCCATTTGAACCCATTATTTTACAATCTAGTCATCGGGAGAAACAGTGAAAATATCGGTGAGACGAGACCAACTATATGGGCTATTCTGTTATACAGAATATCCACTGAGAAGGATCCATACCGTGGCCACTGCCCGTTATGAGACACTTCATGGTGCAACTACAAAAGGTGTGAAGCAAATGGACAAAAACACACACATGAAGACCCAATGTCGGAAACTCTTATGATAGAACTGTAGCAAATATAAAAAGATCTTTCCGATTCTAAACTCCTGGAGAATTATTTACATGGAAAAACGCAGAATCCAAATAAAAGTTTCAGTAGTAGCACTCAGGAGCGTTATTATATTTCAACGTACTAGTCAAAATACAGACCGTAATGTCCAGTCCCTATTTAAGAAAATCCTATCGTTGTAACTATAAACGGAGATTATGACAGATTTTGGGATTACAACAATGGTCTCTCCCAGTGACTATCTACTTAAAAACATGAAGAGGTAATCACACTGCAGTGATATATTCTCAGACTCTTCAGAAAGACAATCAGAAGTGTATATGGATGTGCTGTCACACTTATTCCGGTGTCTGTGTTCAATGTACTGATCTGTGTTGTCACTTCAGTTGATTATAGCACTTCAGTGTGATAAGTCTACAGCTGTAGCTCCGAACGATGTAGAAAGGAACACGATACCATCAACAACTAGATATCGTATCTCAGGATCTCCGTGGTTTCTCCGGAACAACAAATGCGAATAGAAAGATTAAGAGGCTGATGGTATAAAGCCTCTATCCATCAATGTCCAACTAACATAGTTTTCGAAATCTACATGTTTACAGGTACTTCTTGGCTGTGTTCATGGCGTGTGAATCCATCTGAAAACTAAGCATTTAACTACATGAGGTCCCGGTTTGTACTGTTGCAGTTCAAGATGCGAACGCGATTGTTAATTTGAGCTTATTGTGTGCTTAAGATGGGGTTTCAATTTACTGGTAAAGATACCCTTTAACCGTTAAAAGTTCCTGGATCAATGTTCGATTTCTGATGTAGCATATGGCTGATATACCGAAAGTGAATCGTCATCAAGCAGTTTCTCATAGCCTTCGGTTTATCAAACTCACCATAACTTCGTTGGTACACGCAGATACAGGTGAACACTGTTACTCTTTTGATAGTAACCTCATAGTTTTAATAAAGGTGATGTACTGAAGTACGTAAGTGCATCATTTATCTCGAAAAGTGCAGATGAAGAATTCCTTACGAAATAGTAAACAAAGTTGCATAAAGAGGTTATTAAGACTTTGGACTGTTCAGTAGGATTTCTAAGGGGACACTTTTAAAATTTTCAAAGGTATTTAAACATAATTTAATTCTAAAACTAATTTCCAATTTTATTATTGACCATTTAGCAAATGTAATAGAAACAGGCATTACGGGAAGCAAACGCTGGAATCTTCTTCGTGAAATAGTCTCATAACTAAAACCAGGACTATATCTCGCTGATATGGCACATTCTCAGCTCACGTGCCTTAGTTTACCCGTTAATCGAGGATTCACACAGTACTAACTTCCACTTCCAATAACTATTGGTAGGAAAAATGGAAAATGCAAAGAAAAATTTTGTGCATTAAATTTTACTGTACGGAGGAACGCATTTAAAGGTATTAAGGCCAAAGTGTCGTGCAGTATCATAGCAGCCGTAGAGAACACTGAATGTGGCCCAGTTACAATATTTCTACCAGATCTATTAAGGACATGTGGAAGCCGATACGCTTTACGATTAATAAGCTACTAATCCCCGTATTAAATGTACCTCGGAACGAAATCATTACAGCGTAAGGATTACGTTTCACTTGTAGTTCGGAAATTATGTACCAAATATCACCACACATTGTTCACCAATTCCAGTGCTAGAACTTCGAGATATACGAAAAAACAACGAGCTATGGTGATACCCTGGCGAGGCAACACAACACGTGTCATACAAAGCACAGTAGTAGAAGACCGGACGGAGGTCTTTGGTTTAGTGATCCTCGCGCCGCGTTGTATGCGTTTGGCATACGGTATTCGAGACGCAGGGAAGCAGTATAGCACAGCAAACACATTTGTGTGACATTACGCGTGGCTGGATTCATGGCATATTAGGGGCCCACCCCAGTCCGTGTGAGTAGGCCGCAAGCTGAATGTGACACGTATGTTCATGTCGTGATTATGGAGAGGAATTTCGTGAGGAAACAACTGATCAAGACCACTGTGGTCACAACGACCGTGCTAGATATTTATTTAATTAATTATTTAGTTATCTTTATGTTCCATGGATCTTTGCACGATTAATCATGATGACGTGGAAAGAGTCGCTTCATATCCACAACACAAAGTTTAAAATATATCACACTTCAGTTTCACGATTGTTTTCCAGTCTGAAGAGCCTGAAAACGCCCAGAACACTGATTAAACATTTAGTGCCAGCCTTTAGGTCACACTGGAACACCCCTTAAAAATTAATGAATGATTGTGCTGATAACCCTCTTACATTATTTGCTTTTCAAAGAGCTGAGCAAAACTGAACGTACTCAGACATTATTGTCTTTACTTATTCTGATCAACACTAAACTGACACACCATGTTTTTCTTTTTCTTTTTTTTTTTTTTTTGCGCAACGCAATCTGACTTTTAATAACCCCTACAAAAGAATGGCCCTGACTAACAATAACCTATACCTTTCATGAATCACTTACCTCACAAAAATCTTCGTTACTCAAACTATTGCAATACAGCGAGCGCCAATACTGCCAGCTAAATAAAAGATTCTAACTACTGAAGTCACTAACTGCTGATAGGCATAGTTAGCAAATGAAAGATTTTGATAAAGAACAAACAATGTATTTACCTTAATAGTGTTCAAAAGTCATTATGTATATATCAGTTCATGACATCCAGTCTTACAAATTTACTGTCTCTGATGGACACACGTCCAGATCATCCGCTCTCAAAACTCCGCCATCTCTCTCCCCACATCCACCACTGCTGGCGGCTCACCTCCGACTGCGCAACGCTACGCACTGTTAACAGCCAACTGCTCAACACTACAATAGCAAATTCCAACAATGCAAACCAGCCACAGACTGCACACAGCACAGCCAGTGATTTTCATACAGAGCGCTACGTGGCGTTACCAATATAAAAACCTAAACAGCCTACATACAACACATTCTTCGTCGGCTTGGAGGGACTGCTCAGTATGTATATATGTGGTGCTTATTCTTTCGGACCATTTTGATCGTGCAGCCATTATCAATTAAGACACAAAGGAATTACGACATTTAGCTGTTAGTGGGCAGAGCGTCGGACTAGTAAGCAGGAGACGCGGATTCGAATCCCGGTCTGGCACAAATTTTCAACTTTCCCCATTGATGTAAATCAATTCCTACTAGCAGTTACATGACATAACTCCTTTGTGTCTTGCTCAGTATGTAACTCTGATGTAAATGCGCGGAGTAGTATCATAGTTATTTCTCTGACCCATGGTAAGTAAACTCGTGAAATGGGTTAGTGTGTTCTATTGGAAGATGTATCACGGCTTAGCCTGGAAAGGGGCTCGTGTCATACTTACATATCAATTGCTGCCATGTGAAGGGTACTTGTAATTGAACTTTCGCTACTTGAGGCAGTGGAGAGGGAAAACTATTTACCGTATGCTTACCCAACGTTACAGGCATGATTTTCAGACCGTGCACTGCAGGAGTAGTGTTGTTAGCAGTGTTAGTGTCATGACTTGCCGCTAGGTACCGGTACGGGTACGACGACGTAAGAGTGAAACACAATAATCAGCGTGCATTGCTGTAGGAGACGGCCAACTTCGGTCTGGACAATGTGAGCAGGACTTTACTCGTAAAGCAAAACAACTACATTAGTGCTGCTGCTCTTCGCGAATATCGACGCATTAAATGAATACGGAGAGGTCCTGTTTCAGCACCGGTGTTAAATAACGTCATTCGGAAGTTCGAATTAACTGACTATTTGGGAATTGTTTCTCGGAGAGGGCGACGGACAGTTGCGCCACAAATTTTAGTAGAAGCCACATTTGCCGTGGCTGAGAATGCTGGACGCAACGTATGATCTTCAAGCAGTGCACGAGCTGTCTCACATCAGCTGAATATCCGAGGATCCCCTTTTGGAAAAGTACTGCGACCAGTTGCGAACTTGTACCTTAAGTGAAATTCCAGGCTGCCGTGGATGCAGATAGTCGTCATTTCGGCATTGCCTGTGACCAGCAACGTAAACAAGGAGTGCAGTTAACAATTGTTACCCACCCGTGTAGAAATTAAAATGTGTTTCTTTTGATAGTTTGTTCGTTATTGGCACTCCACATATCCTTACAAATGTTTTCACGAAGCTTCGTCGTCCAATGATCACTTTTTTATAGGGATCCTTTCAAGCAACGAAAGTTTAACTATAACCACCCTGTACATTTCATCTGCCGTCTAGACAACTCATGTTTTCAGAATAGTGAATTGTACGTGTTCCTGTAATGAAGGTAAATTAGTTTAATACAATTTCAATAGAGTTGCAGCTTTACACTTGGATAATTAACACTAATTAGGAAACAGATAAGCTAATAAATTAACTAGTTATGTATCAGGAAGATAGGAAAAGGATTAGATTCGTAGTCTGCTAGCACTGATGCTGTTCAGGAGAAAATACCTTAGAAAGACAGTGAGACTTTCGCTCTTAGGTAACCATCGCTGGATCTGCCACTAATCACCACCCGAGAGCGCGCTACAATGATTTGTACCGTCTTGGCAATGCTAGTGTTCTCACCTACAACGGCATTACGTCAAAAGCTCCTGCAGGTAACGCTTACTAGAAAGTCACACGTGACCACCTGTCCGTTCTAAATTGCGAACACCTCAGAGAGAGCTCTGCATTCCTTTTCTGGGAAAGGGATTGGCGAACCGGCGATTCCTGCGCTGCAAACTTGTACTTGCTACCAGTCCTATGTAACGGTAAGCTGTAGGCATGTTTCAGCGACCATCGTGGTGGAACGTTGTATATAAGAGGGGACGGACATCTTGAGTTTATCGCCTGTATCGCTTGGATGGAATAAATCTCTATAAGGAAAGTCACAGTGTGTGCTGAAGGAAGAGGAGATTAGTGTTTCAACTTCCAGTCGACAACGAGGTCATTAGGGACTGAGCTCAAGCTTGGATTACGGACGGAGAAGAAAAAGCGGCAGTGCCGTTTCGAAGGAACTATCCCGGCATTTGCTTTAAGCGATTTATGGAAATCATGGAAAACGTAAATCAGGATGACTGGACGAGGATTTGAGCCGTCGTCTTCCCGAATGCGAGTCCAGCGTGCAATCTACTGCGCTACACCGATCGGTACAGTATGTGCTGCTCGCCGCTGACACGCGTGGATGTTAAGGTGAAACAACCGTTTGCGAGCAGCCTCTGAGGACCTTCCTCACCTCACTTGTATCAGACTTACGAGGGCAACCGAGGCTATGACCGGGTGGACGCTTACTTCGCCAGCTTCTGGTGGAACTTCGATGGAGCCTAAATCTCTTTCCTATACTCACAACGATTCGGGTGGTCCGATGGCCAGAATTTACACAGCAGGGGCGCAAAGGGACATAGTACACAAAGTTCACCGGAGAAGTCTATGAATGTGGGCGACAATAGTAATACTAACGAAATGCATTCTATGGAGAAAAGACTTTATTGTTGTGGAACGTGTAGAAGATTATTTAGAAAATTGAACCCTTTCTGCGTTCATAAACCGCTATAGAGAGTTGTAGGGCAACGTAAATCTCTGAAGGGACTGTGCAGTGGCGTACTACTCATCGGGACACAGAAAGCTACAGAAGTAAACAAGTTCTTCCATGCCAAACTACTCGGAGAATGTGCTGTCAAGAGAGAGGTGTCCACTCGGCTGAATTTTTGTAAAGGAGTTCTAATTTGTCTGGAAATTACGGATATAGATACCAAAGAACTCCCACAAGAATGGAAAAGCGAATGTCTCACTACAGTAGGAATGTCATGAAAAGAGTTAATGGTGAGCTCCCTAAATTAGCATACTTTATCCTTTTATCGAAGTTACCTGAATACATAGCGATAGGCTCTCCGTCTAAAAGAGGGAACCTATGTATCTAATAGAATGAGCCGTTTTAAATGCCTACCCTTCGATAACTCCACCGTTGGTTATACACCGATGAGCCAAGACACTATGGCCGCCACCCACAGCGAGGTTGTATGTTGGTTGGTGACGCTGAGGGCACGCGACGCAGTAAGAGAAGTACATGAGCGGAGCAGAGATGAATGGGGAATCATGCTAGCGACGATGTGTGGCGCAAATGCTGAAATCCACCGACTTAAGCGACTTTGGAAAGAGCCGTATTGTTGTGGCCCAGTGCCTGGGATCGAGCATCTCGGAAACGGCGAAGCTAGTAGGCTGTTGGCGTGCTACTGTCGTGAGCGTCTATGGAAATTGTCTTAAGAATGCCGAAACCACAAGTAGGCGAAAGGAAGTTGGACGTCCAAACCTCTTGACAGAAAATAGGGATCGAAGGCTTGCCCACTCTCTAACGCAGGATAGGTGCGATCTGTGGTAGTTCTGAGGACAGACTACAGTGCTGACGCAAGCACAAGTGTTTTGGAACACACGGTTCAGCGCACAGTGTTGAACATGGTGTTTCGCAGTAGTGGATCCTTACGTGTTCCCATATTGACTCATCATCATCGTCAATTATGATTACAGTGAACACGCGATCATCAAGACTGCGGACCGGAGGAATAGTGTCACCTGGTCGGGTGAATCCTGTTCATTGTTAAACCGGGCCCACGGTCGCTTACAGATACGCCATCATCCAGGAGGAAGCTGTTCGAAACATGTAGTAAGCCACGAACTCTGGCCGGCGATAGCAGTATTATGTTATGAGAGACATTTACTTGGGCTGCCAGGGGACCTGCGGTAATAATCGAAGGCACCGTGACAGCTGAGAACCATGTGAAAATTATTACGGATCACAGTAACCCCTTATGCTTGCTTTCTCCATCAACAGCGATAGCATCATCAAGCAGGATAAATTTCTGTGTCACAAGCTCAGAATCGTGCTTCAGTAGTTTGAGGATCAGGATAGTGAACTCACGTTGATGTCTTGGCCATCACATTCAGCCTATCTGAATCCGATGAAACCCCACTGTAACGCTATTTGACGCCAGCTCCGCACCCACAAACCAACCTCCCATGAATTATGGGAACTGTGTGACCTGAGCGTAGGCTCCTGGTGTGACGAAGCTCTGGAAATTGTCAAGTACTTGTAGAATCCAGAGCACGCAAAGACACTGCCGAATTGCGTCCCAGAAGTCGACCAACACATTTTTAAGTAGGTGGTCATTATTTTCTAGCTCATCATTGTAATGTCAGGCAAGGTGTCGAATATGCGCTACACCAGCCCAGGAACCGGTTATTCAATGTACTGCCCCACTCACGTGTTTTAATTGTTCACAAACCCATCCAGTGTGGAGCTAGGAATGCCGTGTACTCACAGATGAGAAAACTATCCAGTAGATTTATGTCAGCCAGCGCATCTTGTACTCTGACGTGAAGAAGTCGTCTAAAACTAGACTGCCACGCAGTTTCGTAAAATAGTTGGCCTCTGTAATGATGCAGCCTGTTCAGAAGACAACTATTGACACCCAGACTTTGACATCTGAGTAGCACACATCAACCTGCACTGCTAGACCTACGACCAATGACCCCTTGCACTTAAATAATGGTGGTTGCAGAACCTAATGACAGTTAGGTGTTATCACTGCTTCCAAAATCCAGGCTGACAATGAAAACACAAAAGTCAAAACGATCTGTTTTGAAGCCGTCACACCATCTGACCCTGGTCCTTTTTAATGAATTAATAGTTCATGATATGTTCCCTCCTCCTGCCATCCCATGAAGTGCTAGACGAAGATTCTTTCCGTGAACATCCTTCTCAGATCCCCCTCCCTTTCATCTTCTGTGCTGATTTTAATGTACAAAGTGTGCTTCGGGACTTTGAAAACATATGCTCCAGGAATGGAGCAATTAACAACCTTCTCATGTCCTCGTGTGTGTGTTTGTTGAACATGGGTTACAGCACGCACTTCAGCACCGCAGCAGTGTCGTTTCATTGGTATCAGTTTCTCGGTAGGCTCTGTAGCCACCGCACGCGCCGCTCAATGGGAAGTTGTCGATGGCTAACACTGAAGTGATCAGTTCCCGATCGGAATGGTGCCTGAAAGAAAGCCACCAAGATGAGTGCTCTTTAGGGCAGACTGGATGCTTGCTGTGAGATGGAAATTGGTGGGTGTGATGCACATGTAGAGAACAACAATTGATTAAAAGTTCAAAAAAATTGTATCATCTATTCACGAGAAAGAGCTTCAAAAATTTAGCAAGTCAATAAAGCGTTGGTCCACGTCTGGCCCTAATGCCAGTAGTTATTCGGTTTGGCACTGAATGACAGAGTTGTTGGATGTACTCCTGAGGGGTATAGTACCAAATCCTGTCCAACTGGCGCGTTAGACAGTCAAAATCCCGAGCTGTTTCGAGGGCCTTGCCCATAATTCTCCAACATTCTTCACTGGGGAGAAATCCAGTGAATTTGCTGACTCAGTACGAAGCGGGACTCATCACTGAAGACATTGCTACTACAGTCAATGAGGTTCCAGGCCGAAGTTGTGTCTGGAGACACCCTGGACAGCGGTGGGATACCAACCTGACTGTCGCCCGCCATGAGGACTGACAACCAGGGGTGATGGTCTGGGAAGCAATTTATTTTCATAGCAGGACTCATTTGGTAGTCATTCACGGCATCATTACAGAAAAGTGGTACGTCGACGATATGCCCTACACGGCAAGCCGCCATGGTCGCACATTTTAGCGAGATAAGGCCCACTCGAACATGGCAACAGTTTCTACTGCTTGTCTCCGTGTTTCCCAAACCCTATCCTGGCCAGCAAGGTCGCTAGATATGCCCCCTTTAGTGACCGTTTGGAGCATCATGTGCAGGGCCCTCAAACCTTCTAGGGAGTTTGACGATATAATTTGGCATGGTATCCCCCAGAAGGGCATCCAACAACTTTACCGACCAACGTCAAGCCAAATAACTGCTGGCACAAGGGCCAGAGGTGGACCATTTCGTTACTGACGGGCTCAGTTTGAGGAGCTTTTTCACTTGAATAAATCATCCATTGTTTGTGAAATTGCAAACATTTTTTGTCTGTACATGTGATCACATCTTTCGATTTCTTTAATATTCGGAAATATTCTTCGTGGTGCGCCTTATTTGGTCTTAAATTACAGTTGGACGCAAAATATCCTCTTACAGCTCCGTGAAAGGGGATTTGGAGGATGTCTTCCCATCTTGATACGGTCCTCCTCTCCCAATGCTATTTTAGACGTCGCTTAAGTGACCGCTACCAATACGAGAACGGTGTCCATCAACGTAAGAGTAAGTGTGACTGTCTTTCCCATAGCTATTAATACACTCCTGGAAATGGAAAAAAGAACACATTGACACCGGTGTGTCAGACCCACCATACTTGCTCCGGACACTGCGAGAGGGCTGTACAAGCAATGATCACACGCACGGCACAGCGGACACACCAGGAACCGCGGTGTTGGCCGTCGAATGGCGCTAGCTGCGCAGCATTTGTGCACCGCCGCCGTCAGTGTCAGCCAGTTTGCCGTGGCATACGGAGCTCCATCGCAGTCTTTAACACTGGTAGCATGCCGCGACAACGTGGACGTGAACCGTATGTGCAGTTGACGGACTTTGAGCGAGGGCGTATAGTGGGCATGCGGGAGGCCGGGTGGACGTACCGCCGAATTGCTCAACACGTGGGGCGTGAGGTCTCCACAGTACATCGATGTTGTCGCCAGTGGTCGGCGGAAGGTGCACGTGCCCGTCGACCTTGGACCGGACCGCAGCGACGCACGGATGCACGCCAAGACCGTAGGATCCTACGCAGTGCCGTAGGGGACCGCACCGCCACTTTCCAGCAAATTAGGGACACTGTTGCTCCTGGGGTATCGGCGAGAACCATTCGCAACCGTCTCCATGAAGCTGGGCTACGGTCCCGCACACCGTTAGGCCGTCTTCCGCTCACGCCCCAACATCGTGCAGCCCGCCTCCAGTGGTGTCGCGACAGGCGTGAATGGAGGGACGAATGGAGACGTGTCGTCTTCAGCGATGAGAGTCGCTTCTGCCTTGGTGCCAATGATGGTCGTATGCGTGTTTGGCGCCGTGCAGGTGAGCGCCACAATCAGGACTGCATACGACCGAGGCACACAGGGCCAACACCCGGCATCATGGTGTGGGGAGCGATCTCCTACACTGGCCGTACACCACTGGTGATCGTCGAGGGGACACTGAATAGTGCACGGTACATCCAAACCGTCATCGAACCCATCGTTCTACCATTCCTAGACCGGCAAGGGAACTTGCTGTTCCAACAGGACAATGCACGTCCGCATGTATCCCGTGCCACCCAACGTGCTCTAGAAGGTGTAAGTCAACTACCCTGGCCAGCAAGATCTCCGGATCTGTCCCCCATTGGGCATGTTTGGGACTGGATGAAGCGTCGTCTCACGCGGTCTGCACGTCCAGCACGAACGCTGGTCCAACTGAGGCGCCAGGTGGAAATGGCATGGCAAGCCGTTCCACAGGACTACATCCAGCATCTCTACGATCGTCTCCATGGGAGAATAGCAGCTTGCATTGCTGCGAAAGGTGGATATACACTGTACTAGTGCCGACATTGTGCATGCTCTGTTGCCTGTGTCTATGTGCCTGTGGTTCTGTCAGTGTGATCATGTGATGTATCTGACCCCAGGAATGTGTCAATCAAGTTTCCCCTTCCTGGGACAATGAATTCACGGTGTTCTTATTTCAATTTCCAGGAGTGTAGTATACCTTCCAGTGTTAAAAGTTCTTTGTTTCTTGATTGCTTCCCTTTATTTTGTACCTCTGCAAGCCTTTCAACAACTACTCACCAGTTGCAACTGACTCTTCATCAATTGTGGGAATGTGCGGAGAGGAGGGATTTTAATATCCGAACCAACAAGTCTGTTTCCGTCCTTTTACGTGTTTCGCGCTCCGCTTTCGGCTTTCATGAGTTAGGGATGAGGGATAGTGTTCTTAATTGTAAAGACACGATAAGATTTCTGGGTCTCACACGTGACTTTAAACTTAAATCGTTGTCACACCTTAGGGACCTGAAATTACGGTCCTTCTAATAACTCAGTAGTTTAAAATGTCTTCACCGCAGTTCACGGGGAGCTGGTAGAACTTCGTGATAATGGTTACACGTAGCATATGTCTACACGACCATTTTATTTAAAAATATTTTACGTCATGCACCTAGAAGGAATTCGGCTGGCCACTGGAGCCTTTAGAACCAGCCCATACCAAGCCTTTGCGCTCAAGCCTTTGCGCTCAGGTTAGTGAGACGCCGCTCCACATCAGGCTACAATTGCTCATGGTTCTAAAACGATAACACACCGGCATACCATACCCTTACTTGGCCACCAATGAAAAGCCTTGTCGATAATCGACAACGAACCACTTGTCCCTCTAGGATTTGCACGAGGATCAATCTATTCATTGAGTGTAGGTAATTTTAAAGTCTTACATCAAGGATGGCACAGATCTGCACCTCGACTGGTTTACAGGCCCAGAATTATTTTCGATTTGGCGAATTAAAAGAAAGTTTGTACTCCATAATTTACATTTTCGTCTCTGCTTTCTAATATTTTAAGTAGGTATCTCAGTTCGAGGTTGTGTACACTGATAGATCCAAACAAGGGGACTCCCTTAACAGTTTAGTAGTGTTCCCCTAGCAAGTATTCAGGATTCGCCTTCACCATGAATAAGTTGTATTTACTGCAGAGCTCCATGCTATTTAGAAGGAACTGGAGCAGAAGACGCTTCTTCAGAGCAAACAGTTCCTCAACTGCTCCTCGTAACTTAGTGATCTACAATTGCTGCAGCACATGGCAGAGGAAATGACCCAGGTAATATGTGACCAACTATATGTCCCATAACAGCAGGAGAAGCAGATATCATTCTGCTGGGTATCGGGAAATGCGGAAATTTGGGAAATAAACAAGCAGGCAACGCCGACAAGGATCTACAGGGGCCAGCCGTTGTGGCCGAGCGGTTCTAGGCGCTTACGTCCGGAACCGCGGTGCTGCTACCGTCGCAGGTTCGAATCCTGCCTCGGGCATGGAGGTGTGTGATGTCCTTAGGTTTAAGTAGTTCTAAGTCTAGGGGCTGATGACCTCAGATGTTTAGTCCCATAGTGCTCAGAGTCATTTGAACCATTTGATCTACAGGAAAACTATCGTGAAACAATGTGCCATTCCCCTGCAGGCTGTCATTTCACTGTTGCGTCGAAGATTCATCCAATTTTGGGGGAGGAGACGCTGGGAGTAACAGACAACAAGCTGCGCGTGGTGAAGTTAACGATCGTGGCGTTCATCGCGCAGGTCACTCCGGCGAGATGAAGTAGCCCTGAGCCACCTCCGAATTGGGAAATGTCTCCCAACACATGGCTTACACCGTTGGCGAGATGACCCCTGGACTGTGATGCCTGTGCCGTGCAAATCGCTGTACACCATTTTATAACATGGTGAATTTTTTTGTGATAAGCAAGCATGAGTTCATTTAAGTAGTGGTGTTCCCTCTGTGTTGGATGTTCACGAGACGTCATGGTTAAGCTTTTAAAATTTTGCGGTGGTCTGCACTCTGGGCTAAACTTTTAGAATGCAGATTGACATATGTTGCAGAGTGGCTGGCTCGTATCTTTTATTCCAGGATAAGCCAACTGCAGCTACTTCCTCATCATTTCATTGATCTTCAATGCTTTTTCTGCATGTTTTATGACAACGAGATCTCCAATGTGTGTGTGTGTGGGGGGGGGGGCGGAGACGGGGGGGGGGGGGGGGTGAATGGGAAGGTGGGTGGGTGGATGTGTTTCTTTGAGTGAGTTGGTTCAAATGGCTCTTACCACTATGGGACTTAACTTCTAAGGTTATCAGTCCCCAAGAACTTAGAACTACTTAAACGTAACTAACCAAGGACATCACACACATCCATGCCCGATGCAGGATTCGAACTTGCGACCGTAGCGGTCGCACGGTTCCAGACTGTAGCGCCTAGAACCGCTGGGCCACACCGGCCGGCTGAGTGAGTGAGTGAGTGTACAAGTTTGTTTACGTTCTTATTTGCAGTTCACGTTTTAATAATCTTGCGATCTCTTTATCCACACTCGTCTCATAAGATAACCTTGCTGTCGTGCGCCAGTACCACATTCACCATTATAGTCATTAAAAGCTCCAATGGGACTGGCTATGTGTCGTATGGGTTCTGTTACAGATGAAGTCTGTGCGGATGATATCCAGCATTGGAGTGTTACAAGTGGGCCTCATGTCTCCTATTAGCAGATTAACATACAGGGGATCAATATTTGGCATATTACACTACGGGGTGGTTAGGTCTTCATATAGCATGGCTTGTACGGCCGTCTTTTCACTCCACACACCCATATCCTATAGCTCGGTTCTTCAAAAAGACATACGGTTCATTTTGTGCGGTAATTTCAGTGTAAACTTTCTGGACGATTCTCCATAGAAAAAAACCGGTTTCTTACAACGTGGTAGTGTACTGTCTACTAGAGATGTGGGAAACAGCAGCAAAATCACAGACAACATCTTGTAGATACAAAAAGTTTCGAGATTGAGTTAATAAAAAATAGATAAACGTTAAGATGGCGGTTTTAACCCTAGCAGTTCCAAGACATTTTTCATAACGCACTTTACGAAGGAGGGGAGGGGTGGTAGTTTATGCCCACCCTCAAAACGTTTTTAAATGTTTGTTTATTGTTGTTGAATTATATTAACGCTATAATTTTTAAGAAGGTACTGATTTGTAAGTAGGGTTGAGAATTTGAAAATACCTTTTAGCACACACTTAGCAACATCAACGTACTTTCAGTAGGGTGTACTAACGACTTTATGACCGCCACAAAAAAATTTAAAAATACAAATTTCGATCATTGTTGTTGACTTTTAGTCTCAATATACTTTTTAAAGGGATATTGATTCGTAAGTATGTCGCTGAACCTGGAAATATTGAATACTACATCCAATGGGGAGAGTGACGTCGATTACCGAGAATGAAACTTTTGAGTAAAGTTTAACCGAAATATTTAAAACGAAGAATTCATTGATAACAATAAATATATTTTTCAAAACTTTAAAATATAAAGTAACTTGCTAGATTACAATATTTTCAGGAGGCGTGCATAAAGTACCTCCACCCCCCCCCCCCCCCCCACTTGATATTGCGAGGGTTAGTGATTCATCCGATCTAATTAGTTCTCCCAGCCCGCACTTGAGTGACGCGCACAGAACTTTCATACAGCCATGTGAAACTGGCAGAATAGCCCCTCCTTGGGATGTTGCTTAACTCGCGCGTCACAGTGGTTGACTGTCGGTTGTGTCGTCAGTGCGTTGGCATTTCATATGATTTTCTGAACTTTGTTGTTTTGTGATAGGCTCATATTGATAACACCATGTCTCATCACCAGTGATGATGTTTTCCAGAAAAGAATTTTCGGCGTTTTGCGTTTCAATCAAGTAGCCGCAGTCGTCCACAAGTCGCTGCTTTGGCCCGGGAGTCGAGGTTTGCGGCCCAAATTTTCTACACACTTTTCTCTTTTTCAGAAAATGCTACAAAATGTCTTGTACACTGGTTTTTGAAATTTACACCACTGCGATGCATGACTAAACAACATTGACAAACTATGGTAGCACGTCCTGTACTAAACACTGCCTGCTCACAAATGAGTGGTCGAACGCACGTCTACTGTTCACAGCTACTGCGCTGACGTACGTCACTTATACGCCAGGAATGAAATTAGTCTCGGAACTTTTTAAGATGGATAATGTACCATCATAGGTTTTTCTCTAGTTGATGTACGCACTATGAGAATAAATAGTGACGGTCTGTCAGACAATTATGCAATGACATAATACTAAAAGGAATCAAAGCAAAGTCATATCAACAAATTGTAGAAGACAAAAAGGTTCCGCGATATGAGGTCACTATAAAAATAGAAGGCCAATCTCTAATTGCTAACTTGGCAATATGTCTACTTGAACAGCAAACATAACAAATCTCTTCAGATATTTATCACTTTCTTTAATAGCTCCTTCTCATTAAAAATGTGCAAGAATATATGCAGTACTAATGAATATTCGATGTGGAGAAGTCGTAGCATTAGGGTATCCTGTAAGAGAAAACGGAAACTGTATCATAACACGAATATGACGGACAATCAGACGCCGGTAACAGAATTTTGTCACAGTTAATTTTGCAACGAGCTGAGGAACGTCTTCAAACAGGCTGAAACAAGGCATTAAAAGGTGAGAATATAAAGCTCTCAGAACAAGATTAAAACTGAATAATCGACAGTGAAGCAGGTACCAGGGCAGAATGTGGTTATCTAACATATTCGAACTTCTTGTATGGGAATGAAATTGATAGTGACTCACCAGCGTTGTAGAATATTTTTAATATTCCCTTCTCATTAATAATTGTCTCGTTGGTTGAAATTTTATTGGTACAGGTTAATACGGAGAATTCTTGAAAGCTTGTGATCGGAGAAAACTAAATTGCCTACAGCTAGAGGAAAGAAGCAAAAATGCATTAGAACCACTCGTTGGACCCTTAAAGCCTTTCATGTGTATGTTTAAACTTCGAGCAAGATAATGAAAAGCAGTGCACCATACATCAGTTCTGTATTGTCACTTGTGCAATCTATCTTTCAGGCGCAGTCAGTTTTCTCTCTGTCTGAAATTTCGTTAATGAAACCACTTTATGAAAAGGATAAAGAGATAACGTAAACCTACATCTTTGCTACCACTGTTTCCTAATTTTTTTGACAAAGAAACGTATAGAAGAGTAGTGGCAATATCTCAGCGCACATTATTTGCTTTTACGCATTCTGTTTGATTTCAGGAAGAAACTATCCATAGAAAACCCAGGAAGAATCTATCCGTAGAAAACGCTATTTATTATTTTGTGTCTGAGTCATTAGTAGGGCTAAACAATATACACTTGGTATTTTCTCTGATTTAACACAAGCGTTTGATTGCGTGGGATAGATTACTCTTAAATAAATAGGAACCTTACGTGGTTATATATAAACTGAACGGCGATATACCTCATACCTGAAAAGTAACAAGGAGAAGGTTGTCCTCCAAAGTCAACAAACAAGGAAGAGGTTTCCAATCTGACTGGGATCACACGAAGTGGGGCGTGTCAAAGGGTTCTGTTCTATGTGTATATGTACTGAAGCAATTGAGCAATTGCTTAACTGTGAATAGCCCACAGTACGACTGTCTGTTGCAGATCCTCAAGAGATACACCTACTATCTAACCCACCAACTATACAGCAAGTTGCTAAAGCCATCAACAATCTTAAGAACTGCAAGGCACCCAGGGAAGATGGCATCATTGGAGAAGCTGTGAAACCAGGTGGAAATACGATCACAGAGGCTCTACACCGTATATTGGTCGACTGTTGGGAGACTGGCAGGATCCCTGATGACTGGATATCACCTATCACACACCCTTTTTATAAAAAAGGCGATCGCAGCGATGTCAACAACTACCGGCGGGTTTCTCTGCTACCCATAGGATACAAAGTGCTCTCCAAGATTTTACTGGATCATATAGAAAGTCAATTTGATCAAACAGTTGGTGCATATCAAGGAGGATTTTGACGTGGAAGGTCCTGTACCAAGCAGATCTTCAGTCTGAAAACCATTCTCCAACTAAAACAGAAAAGGAGTACGATCATCACCGTGGTTTTCGTCGACTTTACGAAAGCTTATGATTCCATCGATCGCCCAACGCTCTTCTTAGTGCTCCAAGAACGAGGTGTAGATTACAACACACACACCCTCATCCAACAGACTCTCACGGATACAGCCTCTAGGGTAAAGTTCAGAGGAGAACTATCTCGGAGTTTCAACATCAAAACGGCAGTACGACAGGGTGATGGTCTATCACCCATTCTGTTTGATGTGATGCTTGGTAAAGTCATCAAAACCTGAGAATGTACGCTGAGGAATCTAGGAATCAAACCAGTTACGATTGGAGCTGTGACCCGAAGAATCGAGATAAGGTGCCCTGCTTTAGCAGTTGGCATTGCAATCTTAACCAAGAACTCTAAGGATGCTGTCATTGGTGTCCAAGCCCTGCGAGAGATAGCGGTGAAGTCAAGGTTACAAATATCGTATGACAAGACCAAATACTTTGGGTACCCGCCACGCCAGTAACACCCCTTTGACGACTATACATGGAACGATTGGGAGGGTCAATCGCTTCCGTTATCTTGGTGAGTGGGTCCACCTTAATGGTAGAGACGCCACCTTCATCTTAGAAAGGCATAACAAACACAACGCAGCATACCATCTGTCCCACAATCTGTACGACGATAAGAGCATTTCGAAGAATACTGACGTTTGTCATTACTGAAGTGCTCTCAGACCACAGTTTCTTGATGCCGCAGACACCCTCTTTATGGACAGAAAAGGCACGATGGATGACCTGGAGAAAGCCAGAAGACTTATTCTCAGAAAAATTCATGGCTCGAGATTGCTCCCAGATGGAACCTACCGAATGAAGTCCAATTCTGAACTGTATCAAAAGTTAGAATCAGCCAACACCAGTATGCGACGTAGGAGGCTCAAGTTCAACGGGCACCTACAACGAATGAACAACAATAGGCTTACCAAGAAGATCTTCTCATTGGTTAAAAGCTTCAAGACCGGAAGCCTGTGGCTTAATGAAGTTATAAAGGACTTGGATTTGCTGGGATCTTTGATCTTGAGGCAGATGATGGTTCCACCCGGAGTCCCTAAACGTCGGAACCCCATTTCACAGTAGAGGAAGGAAAAACTATCAGCAGGGCTCGAGAGATATTGGAAACGGAAGAGAGCATCGAAGAAGA
The DNA here is from genome assembly GCF_021461395.2 of Schistocerca americana. Lineage (NCBI taxonomy): Eukaryota > Metazoa > Arthropoda > Insecta > Orthoptera > Acrididae > Schistocerca > Schistocerca americana. Next base: position 972,259,802 of record NC_060130.1, on the reverse strand, counting down.
GCTAGTCATAAGCGCTCCTTAGTGGGCTTAAATCAGTAATATACTAAAGCGTCAAAGAAACTGGTATAGGCATGCATATTCAAATACACAGATATGTAAACAGGCAGAATACGGCCCTGCGGACTGCAACGCCTATATAAGACAACAAATGCCTGGCGCAGTTATTAGATGCGTTAATGCTGCTACAATGGCGGGTTATCAGGATGTAAGTGAGTTTGAACATTGTATTACAGTCGGCGCACGAGTGATGGGACACAGCATCTCCGAGGTAGCGATGAAGTGGGGATCTTCCTGCACGACCGTTTCACGAGTGTACCGTGAATATCAGGAATCCGGTAAAACGTCATATCTCCAACGTCACTGCGGCCTGAAGAAGATCCTGCAAGAACGGACGACGACGGAAGAGAATCGTTCAACGTGACAGAAGTGCTACCCTTCCGCAAACTGTGGCAGATTTGATATATATAGTCACTGACCTGTGCCTTAACATGACAAAATTGTTCTCTTTGCATATTGCACAAACATTACTGTCGAAGACATCGAATGCCTATTAATGATTTAATTAAATGTAGTGAATGGCATTAGCAAATGGTTCGCAGAGATAGATTAATGCTTGATTATAGCAAATCGCAATGCATACAGTTTCAGCCTCGGAACTCTTGGGGTCGATTCCCGGCCGGGTTGGGGATGTTCTCTGCCCAGTCCTTGGGTGTTTGTGTTGTCCTCATCATTTCATCATCATCATAATTCGTGACAGTGGGTCGATCGGACTGTGTAAAAATTGGACTGTGAAAAGATTGGGAATTTGTACGGGCGCTGATGACCACGGAATTAAGCGCCCCATAAACCAAACATCATGATCATCGGAACTCTTGTGAAAGCGAACTTTATTATCATAAGGTGATCAAATTGTAGGTGAAGTCGACCATAATAGATTGTAACGAGTAAGTGTAAATGGAAGGCGTTCTAGGAGGTCTCTCTTTGAAGGACTTTAGCAAAAACTATTACATTGATCTCAACTCTCTCTCACGCTGAAACACGTAGCCTTGTTATCTTGACTTACTTTTGCACTATTACATTCTAAAGTGCTATATTTTGGGGCAGTTTTGTGCAATCATCAAGAATATTCTTAGCCCGGAAAGTTGCAGTCAGACTGACCTGCGGTGATAGGTCAAATGGTTCAAATGGCTCTGAGCACTGTGGGACTTAACATCTGTGGTCATCAGTCCCATAGAACCTAAGGACATCACACACATCCATGCCCGAGGCAGGATTCGAACCTGCGAACGTAGTAGTCACGCGGTTCCGGACTGAGCGCCTAGAACCGCACGGCCACTGCGGCCGGCGGTGATAGTTCGTGAACTTCGTGTAGGCTTTTCTTTAGGTGTCGCGAAATTGTAACTATATATCCCTGTACGTTTATTCCATCAAAGCATTTGTTTTTAACAATACTGACCCCTTCAAAGGAAACTGCAACATTCAGTCAGTGAATACTAGACGGAAAAACGATGTGGACATTGTTAAGACTTCCTTATGCATCGTGCAGCAGGTATGCAGTATTCAACCATTTCGCTTTCAATAATCTTCCGGTATAACTGAAAAAATCAAAGTGATCAGCCCTAATATACAGATACGACTTGAAAGGTTTCCTTTAATAAAATATTCTTGGGCCTCAGGCCGCGTCAAGTAGCTAAATGTCCAAGAGCTTTCGGCAGAAAGCCCAGTTCCACACCATACATGTCAATGTTTTGGTGGCGGGACCGCCACGACCGCTTCAGCTCCCCAATCACACGGTCTCAGGCCGTGTTTTCCGATATTTTGATCTCTTTTGCTTCATTTATTACGATATCCGAGAAGCCGTTGGTCCATTTAATATGTATCATCGAATGCAATTCGGTGTCAGTTTTCCAGTGAAGGCTCCGCTACGGCTGAATTTTAGGGACAGCGTATGCGAAAACACGTTTCATGTTCTAGGCTTCGTTATTCAGTAGTGGGAACAGTTTGACTGCCGTAAAACTGTAGACGCTCAAACGGTATTTTGTATATTCCAAGTGTTCTGAGGCCTACTTCGTCTTTTACAGGCTTCATTAGTTGCCGGATCTTCGCTGGGGCCCTGAAGATTGTGTCGATTTTATGCTTCTTCAGGAATCGGCTAATCTTTCCTGTTATTGAGCCTCAAAACGGTAAAAACATAATCTTCGTCGTGTCCTCATCGGAAGCCTTCTGCTATCGCGGCTTAGATGAAACTGCTTTCAAATCTTGTCTTTTGTTGTAACCGTTTACCTTAAAACTTTGCGTAGGAGGCTCAGCTCCCTGGGCAGATTTTCTGTGTCTGAGCCGGTTTCAGCTCCATGCACCAAGATCCTTAGACAGTCTGTTTCTGTGCTGGGTGGTGGTAACTGGTATTGTGCATATACCGAGCCGTGTGGGGTAGGTTTGCGGTAAACGCTGTGACAGAGGCACCCACTGTGTTCACGACGGACCAGGCTGCCCAGGGACGGCAAAAAACCATCCTTCTCTACTTCTATCTCATTGTCTGGTCGTAGATGTTGGTGTTGCATTCCAGAAACTATTATAGCTTTACATGTCGAAGTGGACGCATGATGAAAGTGTCATCAACGTAGCCACAATAACTACTAGACTTGGTGCGAGTCGTGGCAGAGTCTATGTCCTCCAAATAGAGACGTTGGCTGCAGAAAAGACGATGTATTCCAGCTGAGTAGGGCTTGGGGCTTGTGATCCTGTGATTTTATAGCTGCAGAGGCCGCGACGGTCGTACCACTAAAAAATTGCTACATGGGGTGCTGGACTGGGCACCAGAAACGTCGCTGACGGTGGCGCGGCTGTGTAAGAACGGCAGCGACGTTCGCACGGCAGTCAACCACTTGACAATGGCCGGCCGGTGTAGCCGAGCGGTTCTAGGCGCTTTAGTCTGGAACCGCTCCACCGCTACGGTCGCAAGTTCGAATCCTGCCTTGGGCATGGATGTGTGTGATGTCCTTAGGTTAGTTAGGTTTAAGTAGTCCTAAGTTCTAGGGAACTGATGACCTCAGAAGTTAAGTCCCATAAAGCTCAGAGCGATTTGAACCATTTTTTGAACTTGACATTGGCAGAAGAGATCTCTGCCGAGAGCTCGTGGGCACTTAACCACTTGACGCAGCTTGAAACAAGAGGATATTTTATTAATAGATATAGCCACGAGAGCATGCGATCGTACAATTCTTTGATACTTTGTTTACAAATATTCTAATCACCATTCTTAAACTACAGAGGGTGCCCAGGAGAAATGGTCAATAGTCAGGTATATGACAAAAACGATCATTCAAAGCAAGAAAGCCTAGTAAAAATATGCTCTAAAAAGCATACCTTAAGACATGTGAATATTTTTTCATCATCAATACTGTGAAACTAATCTCTTATATTGTAGGCTTTTTGCAATACATATTTTGGCAGGAGGTAGTATGAACCAAAACAAAAAAAGTGCAGCGAAACATGGGCTCTAAAACGCATACGTTATAAATTGTAATCACATGTTCAGTAGGAAATATGTGTTTCACATTACCGAAGATGAGCAAGTGCCCAAACCTCCTAGGGTACCGATATGCATTTTAGAGACTATGTTTACTGGACTTCTTTTTTAGTCCATACTATCGCCTCTCAAAGTATGGAAAGCCACGAGCTTGCAGTAGACGACATTTGTTTGACAATATCGAAGTGGGTCACCCTGAAAAGTGACTTATTTCACGAACGAGTAACTGTTTGACACTTAGTGTAACTGAATCTTATAAATAAATAAATTAAATAATACTTAAGTTAGCTTAAGTATTCGTGCATATATTTTCTACCTTTTATGTGTATTAAAATTATATGTATTGTGACATATGTGCTGTAGTTACGATTTAAGAGTAACTGACGTGATGATAATGCTCTAAAAATAGTATGGGCTATACCACTTCTTCAAACGGCTCTCTTTCATAGCTACAGACTACAATGTCTCTGAAAGACGTCGTATCGTGATGATGCATTTAACAGAAGTGTGTTCCCGACTCTGTCCGCCTATGGATATTCATTCAAAGTTCCCTTTGTTCCTTCAGGGAAATATTAGACCTATCTAGCCCCTCATCATTTACTTTCGACATCAAAAAACAAGTATGTGCTTTAATATTTTTTATCTTTTCTAAACGTAAAATTACGTTCCATCACTTATTTTTCACAAAAGGAAGAAGCTATCTTACCTGACGCTGGACCTTGCTTACTCTCACAATACGGATACTTTTACTGTTTCTTATGTACTACATAGCAGTTACTTCGGTCTGTGTATCACTAAGTAACTAATTTGTTAACAGTTCTTAGACTAAGAAACTGCAAGTCACTCGAAGGGAGAAAGAAAGATTAGAGTTTAACGTCCCGCGGAACCCGTTCGAATTTTCAAGAATATTGGCTTGTAGTGCATGACAAATGTATATTACGTTTCGAAAAGAAGTCTGTGAGAAACATGACGTAAAAGTTATCCCACTTCGACTATGCTGTGATAGCGGTTTCCCACGTCGATGAAATGTGACCTGAAAAGCTCTTCCGGTGGTTGATAAGTGAAACTGTGACAGCCCCGAGGAGTTCTTATGTCTTTAACCGCTGCGTCCTCCTGTGACTACTCTTCTATCATCGCCTTATCGGTACACTCCATCCAAGCAGAGCAGTAACACTGAGCAACGTGAGCGCATGATATTTGTTTTCACTGCAGATTAACAAATATATACCAATTTACATTTTCTATCTGGACTACGTTGGACTTACGAAAACGAATCTGTCGACTGTTTATTTCGCTGGCTGCAACACGCCACTCTCAACGATCGTGGAGGATCAGAGGTATCATTGTATTACTAAACAACGCAACAGTTATGTGAAACTGAAAGGAATTGGAAGTTCTTGTAATGTTATTGCAACGTGGATAGAGGAAATTAAGCGAAGAGACCTTATTCCACATTCTTGCATTATATTATAAATTATATTTCTCTCCACAGGGCAATGCCTTCCCTTAAATCTACCGACATGTCTGAAAAACAATTTCACGAGCTGTCTTCCTAGGAATAAACACAAGTATGTTACAGCTTGCTTCATATGACTACTCTACTTGCAGAGCCAAACGTCGCGGATCGAGCTTTAAGTGCTGTAATATGCAGCTAATTTGCACACCAAAGACCGTATTCACTTTTAAACTGTGTTTTAAGCGAGCTGTTTTTTATAAGGAAGCAAAAGATTGTAAATAAAAATCATACGAGATTTTGAAAGAGCAGTGCATGGCCAGCATGAACCAAAATCGGTTCATCTTTTACTCCTGAGTAAATTACTATGTCCATACTTCATTATCTTACAAGTTTAGCAGATATACACAATTTTCGATACAATCATTCTGCGACTTTATTTACGTTTGTATTTTGTTTATTTAGTAGAATGTGCGCTATCGTACTCCACATATTTCATTCGTATTGTTGCTAAAAGTAAAATACGAAAGACTTTAGCCTAACAAAACTAAACGGAACAGCTACAAATTCAATTTGAATATCAACAAGTATAATCAAACAGTGTACTTTTTATAGCATGGGCACTTCTTGACGACCAGTTGAAACACCAGTGGTTACGAGAATGGAGTGTGGACCAGGAGAAGAGCAAGGCAATAAGACTGAACAGAAATAAGACGAAAAATAATTGTCACTAAATATGTGTAGATTACTTGCCTCATGGATGGATAGAAGAGCTTGTGATATCATCACCGAGAAGTTGATCACGGCGTTATCGTTGTGTTAGTTAAAGTATTGAGGAAACAATGTGCGATTTATCACACCAGAATGTAGAATACATCATCTATTTCTTGCACCTGTAAGTCACCAGATCAAAGCCTGACCAACTCGACCACTTTCTACATGAAGCTGATAGCACTTTTCATTGGGAATAATCATTTTAAGCTGCCTGTCATCTGATGAAGACATAATTCTCGAAACACGTTTTGGATGAATTTGTCGGTGGCTCATGTACTTAAATATTTTCATTCCGATTAGCAGCCACGTGCTTCACATTGCAGTTGGCAATGGATCCAATGGGTACATTCGTTACTGCTTCTGCTGCGTCGTGGCTTAGTCACTGGCTACCTTTGTTAGACACTGTAGGAGAACATTGTGGAGCATAATGTATTTCGGCAAAAGACTGACTAATATCGGAATGATGTGGAGTTTTTCAGTAGACACCTATAAACCTAATGACAAATTTTTTTCTCTTTCAGGCACAGAGTAATGATGCTGAGCCTAAGGCACACTGAGATTAGCATTACAATCTTTCGCTTTACCATTTGTAGTATTCAGGAAAGATATTCAACTCACCACACACATGAATAACACCCATATTGGCCATCGTCACCCTAGTACAGGTATCCCGAACAAGAAAGCAGAAAGAATACACTATTTCAGAACCAGATCGTGGTTGTATGTCCCAAGACGTTACCTTAGTTCTGAAAAGTAGTCTCGCAGCAAGTATTCATGCTAGCGCAAATGCTTTTCTGAAGCGGACGACTTAACTCTACATCTACATCCATACTCCGCAAGCCACCTGACGGTGTGTGGCGGAGGGTACTTTGAGTACCTCTATCGGTTCTCCCTTCTATTCCAGTCACGTATTGTTCGTGGAAAGATAGATTGTTGGTATGCCTCTGTGTGGGCTCTAATCTGTCTGATTTTATCCTCATGGTCTCTTCGGGATATATACGTAGCAGGGAGCAATATACTGCTTGACTCCTCGGTGAAGGTATGTTCTCGAAACTTCAACAAAAGCCCGTACCGAGCTACCTAGCGTTTCTCTTGCAGAGTCTTCCACTGGAGTTTATCTGTCATCTCCGTAACGCTTCCGCGATTGCTAAATGATCCTGTAACGAAGTGCGCTGCTTTCCGTTGGATCTTCTCTATCTCTTCTATCAATCCTATCAGGTACGGATCCCACACCGGTGAGCAGTATTCAAGCAGTGGGGGAACAAGTGTACTGTAACCTGCTTCCTTTGTTTTCGGACGGCATTTCCTTAGGATTCATCCGATGAATCTCAGTCTGGCATCTGTTTTACCGACGATTAATTTTATATGATCATTCCATTTTAAATCACTCCTAATGCCTCCTCTCAGATAATTTATGGATTTAACTGCTTCCAGTTGCTGACCTGGTATATTGTTGCTAAATGATAAAGGATCTTCCTTTCTATGTATTCGTAGCACATTACACTTGTGTACATTAAGATTCAATTGCCATTCCCTGCACCATGCGTCAGTTCGTAGCAGATTCTCCTGCATTTCAGTACAATTTTCCATTGTTACAACCTCTCGATACACCACAGCATCATCTGCAAAAAGCCTCAGTGAACTTCCGATGTTATCCACAAGGTCATTTAAATACAGGGTGTTACAAAAAGGTACGGCCAAACTTTCAGGAAACATTCCTCACACTTTACGGATCAGGTTTTTATTGCACGTCCTGTATATCTAATGTCCGCTCCTATTCAGTTACGAGCGGTGACCAAAAACGATATTTCCAGTGATTATTTCAACAGACCTCATTCTGCATACTCATTTCATATATCTGTAGATGCATACTGGACCTCGCATTAGTTGATGCACCGGGAATTAATTTTTTAAACAAACAGCGAATAAATTAAATCATTTTTTCCTTACAAATCACTAATCAAGGAAACTTATTTATTTTTTACATAAAACTATAACGAGAATATATCAATTCAAACCACGGACCACCAGTTTTTATGTGACATTTAATGATGAGATGAGGCTCTAGTTATGGGTGCCATTTGTAGCGATCGAAATTATGATGGCTCTTTCTTATGACGGCGTAGTGCCAGTTTTTCTGGAATAATTGGTGAGAAGTATGTGACGTGGCATATTAGTCGCTTTACCTCTTTCAGGAGTTTTTGCATTAATTTTCTGGGAATTATTATTTCTTAAAGAGACTACAAGAAGTACCGAACATTCACGATATTGCCAAACAACAAACAATATTCCCTAATTCTAAGAATTAATTGAGAATGAGGACCCTAAGAGGGGTAACCGAACTTACATCATCTGCCCCGTTGGATATATTCGTACTACCTTTGCAAACAAACTTGTGACTTTTATAAGATTTCGACTTATCATCTACCACTGACGCAAGATAAAATAAGAATAAAGTGTTCAATTATCTATCACAAAGACTTTTTCTCATTTTCTGACGGAACAACAATTATCATTCGAAGCTATGGTCATTGACCGTCTCAAGTGGTAACGTTCAGAAGATCAGTGAATTCTAGTAACCTGAAAAGAGGACTCTCAAACTAGAAAGCATTTTAAGTATTTTATTGATCAAGGTCGTCTCCAGGCGATATCTAAAAGGAATGTCGTACTTTGTAAAATCAGTTGCATAGCGTCATTCATCTTGCCTTGGTCCATTTCTGCCGGTGACTGGGCCTTGATACAACTAGAGAGATCCTGGCAGGCTGGAACTCTCTGACAACGGCCATTTCCTCACCTGCTCCTCTGTCGTCCCGCCTCTCTGCCACTCCCTTTGTATAGAACTCGTGACGGATGCAGCTGCCTCCTCATTTCTGTGCTCTCCTGCCACAGTGACCTGCGCCCCTCCCACTCGGTGGTTCGTGCGCTCGCACGCTCGCCCCACAGAGCCGGAATCTCAGAAAGACAAGTGTCTACAGATGTTCCAGCTACTTAATGAGTTGCTGTTTCCGGACAAAACATAGTTGCACTTCAGCAACGGTTACAAAAAATGGTTCAAATGGCTCTGAGCACTATGGGACTTAATATCTGAGGTCATCAGTCCCCTAGAACTAAGAACTACTTAAATCTAACTAACCTAAGACATTACACACCTCCATGCCCGAGGCAGGATCGAACCTGCGACCGTAGCGGTCGCGCGGTTCCGGACTGAAGAACATAGAACCGCTCGGCCACAGCGGCCGGCCACGGTTACACAATAGCAGCCAACGAGCTCTAATAAATGGGGTATTAAACTAACCTTAAACATGGTGTGAATGGATTTAAACGTGCCCTGCTCAGAAGGACAAGAAACCTGCATACAGTGTGACAATATAAATTGCAATCAAAACATCATGGACCACTATTACGTGTAATACAAAAACTACTACCTGCAATAAGTGTATTAATGTCACAAACATGATATACAGCAACATAGGAAAATTGGCAAAAAGTCAGTTAGTAAAGCGATCGAACATATCCACCTGAAATATGTCGTCAAGATCTGTACTTCAATTTGCCAATTGCATAAGTTAAGGTCCTTAAAATCAAGGGCTTGTGACATCAGTAAAGTCAATCACACAAAGTGCCAGACTGAGGGAGAGTGGAGAGCGTCGATATCAGGAAAACATATCCTGAGGAGCACGCGTCGATAAACATGCAAGCGTAAGCCAGTAAGCGTAAGAACAATGAAATTAATAACATAATTACAGAAATACACCAAGCGAATAAACGAGTACAGAATAAAATGCTGAGAAAGATAAAAACAAAATGAAATGCACTAGCATACATTAAGACCCTTATAAGACCATCAGTACATTATCGTAAGAAAACAATGGTCTGTGCATTAGTGCATTATTACAAGCATAATGACATTAAACAGATTAATATTACCTCCAGCACATCATCGTACAAAAATCGTGAGAGTAAAGAGCAAATATCATAGGTCCCTGTACAGCGACAAACCTAAGTGGGTGGCATCAATATCTTAATACATCATCAACTGACAAACGAAGCTGTATGCAAAAATGTTGTAGAACGGAATTCTGAGGAAATGAACCACTAACAAGGGCTACCGGCAGTAGTATGAAGATTTGTTTGTCGGCAGTATGGGTCTGAAGCCATCTAAAGGTTTTCTACAGGCGAGCTGCAACTAGTCATTTAATAAATTCCCATCTCAGCACCCTAGTTGTTTATAGATCTCTAATTCCTCCCAATGCTCCATTCTACACCCTTTGACTTCTCTGTGAAGAAGAGCTGTGTCTTCCAAACATTTCAGTATGTCGCTGGCAATCAGTAGATGTTCAGCGAACGTAGAATTATGTATGTTTGCCATATTCTTTCCTTACAGATGGTCTTCATTTTGTTTGTAACATTCCTACGCGTGTTATAGATAGTACTTTCTGTATGACACATAATATTGGTCCATGATGTTTTGATTGTAATTTACGTTGCTGCACTGTACGCAGGTTTCTTATCCTTCTGAACACGACGGATTTAAATCCGCTGAAACCATAGTTAACGTTAATTGAATACCACCATTTGTTTCAACTGGTTGGCTGTCTTATTCACCTGGTATGCATGGATGTTTCAGAGCGAAGAGAAATATTTCAGCAGTATCTGATTACAGGATGAATATGTCAGGGATGAATACTTTCCGTCCCGTAGCCCAGCCTTCTAATAATCATGATGTGTTTGCGACAAGCCACGAAGAGCCGCAAATAATGGTCCTTCGTTGCACCTCTCTGTGGAAGATGATTGAGAAAACAGAATCTCGGAGAAACATCTTACACGACGGAATATGAGAAAACACAACAGTACTACCACTAAAATATGTGGTGAGCCACATAGTGAAGCCTTAGAAAGACTGTTCAAAGACTGTTGTTCTTCATATTCCACCGGAAAATTCAAGTTTTCAAAAGCAAATTGCTTTTATACTACGTCATTTAGAAAAAATGTTTTAGGCTCTCAAAATTTAGCTTATGAATGAAAGAGTTATTGAGATTTTTGAAATTTTCGAGGAGTAAAAAGTATTCCATTATGTTTCGAGATTACAGCCGGATGACGTCGATTTCTTGGCATGATATTTCGGGTGATAGCCATTCAGCTGTCCTCAGGTGAGTGATTTGCACTGGAGACTGCTAGATCAAATCCGTAACTTAATCAAAACTGGCACGGAGATGCATGCAAAACGTCGGCTGCTACATGAGCAATCTCTGTCGAGCCAGCATTCCGATATAGAGCGCGAATGTACTATTATCATCGCGCATGCTCCTGCGCGCCATGGATGGAGCAATATTCGAAGATGTGGCGAAACTTGACAAACGTAGCTCTTGTAACGTCTACCTTTGGACATGCATCTCTGCGCCAACTTTTTGTATAAGGTTAGCAATGTGAACTAGCAATCTCTGTTGCTGACCTCAATATCCATAGTAGATCTCCAGCATAACTCGAGCGGTAGCGTCAATTTACATACTCTCTCCAAGGTGACGTCCCCTCCCCACAGCACACCCATCCAGAAAGCAACTCCACCCCGGATGTCGACCTAGCATCTTCCAAACGCCTTGGACGCCTCAGTGCAAAAGTCCTCGACCCAGTTGTAAATGACCACTTACCTGTCCTCAACATATCCTACACACTACCCCATCCTCATATACCCCATCCTAATCTCGATCTTAAAGTGTTCCATGACTACACTCGTGCCAACTGGAATTCCTAGGGGGAATTCATAGATACTCACATAGAAAGCCACCCCCTAACATTCCAGCTACCCGATGATATCCCACTTGCACCAGACAGTGTCAGGAGCAATTCCGCCCATATTCTTACTAAAGCCTTATGTCCTCATTGCCCCACTCTCCCACCACAAGCCATACTCCTTCTCCATGAATCCAGTCGCCTACATCGCTGCTTCCTACGTACTGATGGCTGGAATACAATCACTCGCCACTGTCAGTTACAGCGACACATTAGAAATCTCCTTAATGGATAAAAAAGAAAAAACAGCGCCAGGACGGGCGGCAGACATGTACCAAACCAACACTTCACTCCCAGTTAACTCTTTCAAGTACCGGAAACCATTCCTAGAACTTACTGGCACCCTTACTATCTCTCAATACCTTATCCTTTACAACAACCATCACTTACCTGGAGATCTGAGCAAAGCCTATCACTTTGCATTGTATCTCACCAACATTTTCTCCACTCCTGATAATCCTCACTTTCACTACTCCAAATTTGCTACAGACCATGAACGCTCAGATACCAGAGTCCCACTCCTGGCACCCAGCTTCCAGTACTTGAACAATATACCAGAAGCAGAATTAAACATCCCAGTTACTGCACGAGACATAAAACAAGTGCTTCACAGGAAAAACAACACTTTTCCGGTCACCACTGTATTACCTATTGCCATCTAAAAAAATGACCAATCTCCTTTCTTATCACCATGGCAGCTCTGTATACCACTATCCTCTCCACAGGCTACTGTCCCCACCTGTGGAAAACCTTCAACATCCTACGTATCCTCCTCAAACCAAACCACCTCCCCACATACACTGATACCTCCTAGAGCTGCCCCATCTGCCTCACCTCAGCGTTTAGCAAGGTCTTTGGATCCATCCTCTCCGACACATCCACCACCATCTGTATCATCACCATCTACTTCCTATTGCCCAGTATGGCTTCCGTCCCTCCTTCTCTGATGATGATCATTTCCTGAACCTTCCACATTCATCTCGTGACCCAACAGCTCAACAATCATAGATCCACCATGCTTGTCTCCCTTGTACTAGAGAAAGCACACTACTGCGTGTGGTACTGCGGTCTCCTTTTCAAACTCCAGACTTAAGCACTTCCCATCTACTATGTCTACCTTATTGCATCCTTCGTCTCCAATCTCCCATCCTAAGTCATCAACACCCATACCTTCCACCTCACAGCTGGAGTGCCACAACATTCCGTTCTCTCGTCTCTTATTTACCTCTTATACACTGCCGATTTTCTCAAACCACCTCATTGCATCCACACATAATTCAGTCCTTCAGTATGCTGATGACAGCGCTTTCCAAGCCTTCTATCCTACACTCCAGACATTCCAACGGTCCCTCTAAATTCAAATCCATCAGTTTACCTTCTGGTGTAACCAATGGCTTCTTAAGATTAACTCCTCCAAAACCCAGGCAATAATCATAGGGTGCATAACCTTCAACTTACGTCTCCATGAGTTCTACTTCACGATTTACGACCATCCCATCCAGCTAACTAACAAGCTACAATACCTTGGGCTAAACTCCGAAGAGCAACTAACATGTAAACCTCTCGCACTAACCTTCCAACAGGAAACCCACAATTCACTGAAACTACTAAAACTACTAAACGGCAGAATATGGGGACTACATCCCTTCACTGTCCTTCACACATACAAATTCGTGATCTGACCCATCCTTTTCTGTGTATATACTGCATGGATATATGCCCCTCCCAAGTTATATAAGTCCCTCCACATCCTCGAACGCCACGCTTTCCGCCTCGCTTCCTCATTTGCTAATCTTTCCCCAGAATGATCCTTTACGAACTCATTAATTTCCCACCTCTCCTCACTAACTTTGAACACCTCCCAATAACCTACACCTTCCTTAAACTCGACTCCAACAGTCCTATTGTGTCCTCTCTCCTTAAAATTATAGTATGCTGCCGTGACGCTACCTAAACATCCCACAAATCCTCCACCTGCACACCCTCCTCGTATTCTCCCAGAGAAATTTCAAACGTATCCCTCTCCTGGACCACTAACTCTGCTTCAACATATACTCATTCCTGTCAGCTCTAAATCCACATCCACCCCACTCTATCCACCTCTCCCCCAAGGGGTCACATGTCATTCTGTCTCCATACAATACCTCCTCCTTTTTCCCCTTCCCTGTCGGTGACCCCCTCCCTTTTTCTCTCACATCTACACATTCAAATACCAGCTACCCCTCTCTCCTTGTCCCCCACAGCCACCCCTGTCTCGTCACCACCTCTCACTAGTCTTCAGTCCTCATCACCACCGCTCTTCTATCTCCCTCCATACCCACCTTTCTTTTCATCAACAGGCTCCCATTCCGGGGCACGTAATTTTCCAATTTTAGTGAAAGTATACGGTGTTCCGTTTTTGATGGTCATTGTATCTTCTGTCATGTTCATTTTTATAAGTGTTTTTTTTGTAGTGTCTAGTGTTCTTCAGCTGTTTTTCTACTGTGTTTAACAGTGCTGTCTGTCCACAGTTTTATCACCGTTTTTAAACAAATCATTAAGATAGCTTTATTTACTTACATTCTCCGACTAACATCTTTTATTATAATTTTAAATTTGTGATACTTAAGTCTCTTTAATTTTTGTTTCAACGTCTAAGTTAGAGACTAATGTCGACTGGCTGGCGAGCGGATTGTGTGTACCGCTGCCAGCCCATCCCCATGCCCACAAAGGGTGAGGGGGGATGATGTAACAATAGAGAAGGACATCTAGCAATCTCCAGTGCCAAAAACTCGCCTGAACATGGCTGAATGGTTGTCAGATGAAATATAGTGGCAAGAATCCGACGTCATGCAGCTGCATAGAAGGAACTTCATGTAATAAAGGAGCTATAGCCAATATGTTCAATTTACCTACTTTCAAAAGGTTCACTACACGTAGAAAACTAACTCTGTGCTTTCTACACAAACCTTTTAGGAAGGACTACTATAATTACAAAAAGGTATTCTGGTGGACAGGAAACGTTTACGACAAAAACACAGTTAATAAAGATGCAGTTCACATCATCTTTTCGTCTGAATGTTGCTAAGTAATCAGAAATGCGGAAAAGTTTTTCACTGCTTTCTTCTCGCGACGATTGTTCTCAAGACTGTCTGGAGCAGTTGCCAAATATCTGTCATGTAAACATATTTTACTTGGTATTAGTCCATATGTCTCCGTATGAAATTGACTTAGCGAGTATGAGCGAAATGAAGCACATTAATTTTTAACAAACCGTCCTTTTCAACACTACACCTATTCATCTGATATGTTTTACAGAAATCACAAAAAATCCAAATCTAACTGACCGATGAAAACTAAGCACAGTTCATCCTGCATGCGCTTCCAGTACCTAAACAAGCTCACTAGCTGCCAATGTTAACATTCATTTTCTTACATAAAATCACAAAATGAAAGGTTTGGAGGTTGTTTTAAGGTTTTATTAATGTCAGTTGTATGTACGAACTAGTTATCTAGCGCCATACGATCAAAATTATATTTAACATGAAAATGTTTGTTGAAGAGATCTACCAGTACGTCTATGACCCCCTGATTATGATTATACAGGCTCTTAAAGAAGTATTCAAAATTTTCGGAGGAGGACCAAGACAAGAAAAAGTTTGTGATAAATAAGGACACCAAAAGACATAACTCAATACCTATGGGCACTTGCTCATCTTCACTATAGTACATCTGCTGCTTGCTCTTCGCCGTTACAAACGACCTGCAGCAGGCAGTAAACAAATGGGTAAACAAATGAGGAAACGTTATTCTGTTACTGTGGAACAGCCAACCTTAAAATGGGACACGACGGTTGCTTCATTTGTCAGGACATAACCGAAGACCATGTCTACTGTTTTCGTGTGGAATAATAAGCTTCCACTAAACTGGTAAGTCCAAAGATGAAACTATGATGTAAAAGCGTGTCACAAACTTACCAAAACTGAAAATGGTTCCATTATAACTAATGTAATCGGCGCGCTTGTCCAAAGTCGTGGATATGGTTTACAGCAGGTGAAACGGCGTGCCAGGCTTCACTAACGGGCCGCGGCCCGACCTGTCACTCGGCTTTGCTCGTTCATTCTCGGAAGTAACAGGAACAGCGCGCGATTTCATTTAGCGCTGCGGGGAGGCATTTTACGTCAGCACAACTCTCTTCAGTTTGGCAGAATCGTGCTGTCAGCGCTGTTTAACCTCCGCTATCTCTTCGTGGTTTGAAGGACGTTCACATGTGTAGTGGCCGTTTTGTAGAGAAAGGGGAAGTCTAGCGATCTATCGTCGCAATCCTGTAAAATGAATATGAATGACAGAAGCGAGGGGTGAGAGTTCTCAGTCCGCGTAAGTGACGGGTACTGCATATTTGCTATGGAAGGACGTTACTGCACCGTGCTAAATGAATTTAAAGATTTACCTCACAATAAAAGAGCAAAACATTAGAACGATCTACAGACAGGATTCATTTTTCTGTACTCTGTGCTAAATATTCAATGCCTGGAGCACTTGAAGAAATTGGTAGTACGAATAGTAGAATGTGTGAAGTTTCAGGCATTGTTCCCTTGTTAGCTGCAATGATTTTCAATGGAACTGAACAAAGGGTATGAGGAATTGAGATTTTATTACAAAGTATGTAGGTTAAGTAAAGGGATAGGCTTGGAGAATTTATGATTTAAAACTTGCTACTGCTGCATTTATCAAGAAAAAAGGAAATCAAGAACGAAAATTACAACATTCGGAATGGAGTGTAGACTTCGTGTTTTAAGTGAACTTAACTAAACACTGCCAACAATAAGACACTCCAAGATAA
Organism: Schistocerca americana; assembly: GCF_021461395.2. Classification (NCBI taxonomy): domain Eukaryota; kingdom Metazoa; phylum Arthropoda; class Insecta; order Orthoptera; family Acrididae; genus Schistocerca; species Schistocerca americana. The sequence goes on along the minus strand of NC_060130.1, from coordinate 972,243,434 downwards.
CTTCTTTCTGATTTAATGGGGATGCATTTAAAAATAAAATAGCATTCTAGCAGGGGCACATTCTGACAAAGATAGTCCAGTTCCATAAGCTCACTGCAATTAAAGAAAACGCTGACTTTTTACAAGGATAGTTTCCTAAACGTTTTCAGGACACTGTCAATGTTACACCTGTTTGAGAGCTGTTTTCAAGACCGTCTGCTGTTTCAGTTGAAAGCACTTCTGTTCACTTGCAGAGGTAACTGATTGACTTACAGGGTAATTCCCGTTTTAATAAAAAAGCCATGTACGTTAAAACTGTCCAGGATGTGAACACTGCTTTCCTGAGATGGAGTTTCCAGGTGTCCATAATGAGGTTGCGAAAGTGCTACAATATTTAGATCGATATATTTGTGTGAAAAACCTTTTTGTTTATGAAATTAATAAGTAACTATTACTTGGCAACTTGAGAGAGAATTTCTGTGAAATTGTCTGCATCAGTCCGTACGCCGGCAGGTTGCACCAGATAAGAATAAGAAATTAGGAACATTTTGGTACGTTCCATGATACAAAACTGCTGAGGTCATCGGCCCCTAAGCCTACACACTGCCTAATCTAACTTAAGCTAACTTACGCTAAGGACAACACACACCCATGCCCGAGCGAGTATTCGAACCTCCGAGGGGGAGAGCCGAGCGAAGTGTGACAATGCGCCTAAGATTGGGCGGCTACCCCGCGCGGCGATAAGAATTATACATTCCTGGAAATGGAAAAAAGAACACATTGACACCGGTGTGTCAGACCCACCATACTAGCTCCGGACACTGCGAGAGGGCTGTGCAAGCAATGATCACACGCACGGCACAGCGGACACACCAGGAACCGCGGTGTTGGCCGTCGAATGGCGCTAGCTGCGCAGCATTTGTGCACCGCCGCCGTCAGTGTCAGCCAGTTTGCCGTGGCATACGGAGCTCCATCGCAGTCTTTAACACTGGTAGAATGCCGCGACAGCGTGGACGTGAACCGTATGTGCAGTTGACGGACTTTGAGCGAGGGCGTATAGTGGGCATGCGGGAGGCCAGGTGGACGTACCGCCGAATTGCTCAACACGTGGGGCGTGAGGTCTCCACAGTACATCGATGTTGTCGCCAGTGGTCGGCGGAAGGTGCACGTGCCCGTCGACCTGGGACCGGACCGCAGCGACGCACGGATGCACGCCAAGACCGTAGGATCCTACGCAGTGCCGTAGGGGACCGCACCGCCACTTCCCAGCAACTTAGGGACACTGTTGCTCCTGGGGTATCGGCGAGGACCATTCGCAACCGTCTCCATGAAGCTGGGCTACGGTCCCGCACACCGTTAGGCCGTCTTCCGCTCACGCCCCAACATCGTGCAGCCCGCCTCCAGTGGTGTCGCGACAGGCGTGAATGGAGGCACGAATGGAGACGTGTCGTCTTCAGCGATGAGAGTCGCTTCTGCCTTGGTGCCAATGATGGTCGTATGCGTGTTTGGCGCCGTGCAGGTGAGCGCCACAATCAGGACTGCATATGACCGAGGCACACAGGGCCAACACCCGGCATCATGGTGTGGGGAGCGATCTCCTACACTGGCCGTACACCACTGGTGATCGTCGAGGGGACACTGAATAGTGCACGGTACATCCAAACCGTCATCGAACCCATCGTTCTACCATTCGTAGACCGGCAAAAGAACTTGCTGTTCCAACAGGACAATGCACGTCCGCGTGTATCCCGTGCCACCCAACGTGCTCTAGAAGGTGTAAGTCAACTACCCTGGCCAGCAGGATCTCCGGATCTGTCCCCCATTGAGCATGTTTGGGACTGGATGAAGCGTCGTCTCACGCGGTCTGCACGTCCAGCACGAACGCTGGTCCAACTGAGGCGCCAGGTGGAAATGGCATGGCAAGCCGTTCCACAGGACTACATCTAGCATCTCTACGATCGTCTCCATGGGAGAATAGCAGCCTGCATTGCTGCGAAAGGTGGATATACACTGTACAAGTGCCGACATTGTGCATGCTCTGTTGCCTGTGTCTATGTGCCTGTGGTTCTGTCAGTGTGATCATGTGATGTATCTGACCCCAGGAATGTGTCAATAAAGTTTCCCCTTCCTGGGACAATGATTTCACGGTGCTCTTATTTCAATTTCCAGGAGTGTATTATGTCTTCGGCGTGCCAAAATTAATTACATTATACTGAAAATGTGTTTTGCTTGTGACCTACGTTGTTGATGTATGTGAAACATAAAATCAAATCGTATGCAGTGCAACTGCATTGCCATTTAAATGAGACACGTTCGCAGTTTTTCCCTCCTCCCCCTCCTTGCGCTCAGACAGCGTGGCATTACGGTCGGTGAAATGTGTCAGCAAGGCTGTGCTTTGACATTCGAGCCCGGACATGGACCGCAGGCCGAAATCTTGATCGCTCCTGGTGTACAGTAACCACATTAACAACTGATTACTGCATGCTGCAGCCACGAACAGTAACACAGGACTGAGTCCTCGTTTGTCTACTGCATTCTGAAGGGCGTTCGTCATAGCAAAGAACTTGCACTAGAAGAGATGTGTTTCACACTAGCGAAGATGAACCAGTGCACATAGCTTTTAAGGTACGTTTTTTTAAATTCTGTGTTTACTGGAAATATTATCTTATATCGGTCCACAACTCTTAAAATATGGATTACTGCTTACAACAACTTGTATACAGTTTACCACCTATATTATGTGAGAACAGATATTTCGTCATGTGTCACCATTTCTCTGGTGTCTTCCTTTTTCTATATCACTAGTCCTTCACTCATTCTAATGAGAGTAAAATGTATAACAGTACTGAATTAATATTACGTGAGCGAGAGAGGAGTGCGTAATTTGCAATCTTTTCTTGTTTTCACTATCTATGCTACACAAATACAAAGAAATAACAAGACAAATAAAGTTCATCCATGAATTTTTATAGCTGTATAGGCTCCCACCATCACTGCAAGTTAATATCAAAGTTTTAAGCGTATGTTAGCGTCTCCTGTTGTAAATAGTGGACACTGATCAAACCAACGTTTCGGCCTCGGTTGCAGTGGCTTTCTTCTGCATCTGCTGAAGTTTTTGTTTGGCCAAGGAAATTCAAGGGTAACGTTAGACGACCGATATTTTTCAGGATTATCCAAGCCACTGACTCCCAAAAAGAATTTGATTCCGTACCATACCGACGCTTGTTAACAAAACTACAATCATATGGTCTGTCAAACGAAGCTTATGCATGGACTGAAGATTTCTAAATAGGGCCGAACAGCAAATTACCTTGGATGGATAGTCATCTATAAGTGTAGAAATGGCTTCATTTGTACCCTAGGGAAGTTTGTGGAGATCCTGGCTGTTTTTGTTGTATATCAGTAGCCTGTCAAATAATACTATTTCTGCTCCCACACTTTCAGCAGATGATGGAGTTATCAACATCTAGGAACTCTTTAAAAGAGGCTGCTCAGTTACATCTCGGTATCAAAGTAATGAAAATATCTACATCTACATCTACATCCATACTCCGCAAGCCACCTGACGGTGTGTGGCGGAGAGTACCTTGAGTACCTCTATCGGTTCTCCCTTCTATTCCAGTCTCTTACTGTTCGTGGAAAGAAGGATTGTCGGTATGCCTCTGTGTGGGCTCTAATCTCTCTGATTTAACCTCATGGTCTCTTCGCGAGGTATGCGTAGGAGGGAGCAATATACTTCTTGACTCTTCGGTGAAGGTATCTTCTCGAAACTTCGACAAAAGCCCGTACCGAGCTACTGAGCGTCTCTCCTGCAGAGTCTTCCACTGGAGTTTATCTGTCATCTCCGTAACGCTTTCGCGATTACTAAATGATCCTGTAACGAAGCACGCTGCTCTCCGTTGGATCTTCTCTATCTCTTCTATCAACCTTATTTGGTACGGATCTCACACTGCTGACCAGTATTCAAGCAGCGGGCAAACAAGCGTACTGTAACCTACTTCCTTTATTTTCGGATTGCATTTCCTTAGGATTCTTCCAATGAATCGCAGTCTGGCACCTGCTTTACCGACGATCAACTTTATATGATCATTCCCTTTTAAATCATTCGTAATGCATGTTCGCAGGTAATTTATGGCATTAACTGCTTCCAGTAGCTGACCCGATATATTGTAGCTAAATGGTAAGGGATCTTTCTTTCTATGTATTCGCAGCACATTACACTTGTCTACATTGAGATTCAACTGCCATTCCCTGCACCATGCGTCAATTCGCTGCAGATCCTCCTGCATTTCAGTACAATTTTCCATTGTTAGAACCTCTCGATATACCACAGCATCATCCGCAAAAAGCCTCAGTGAACTTCCGATGTCATCCACAAGGTCATTTATGTATATTGTGAATAGCAACGGTCCTAAGATACTCCCCTGCGACACACCTGAAATCACTCTTACTTCGGAAGACTTCTCTCCATTGAGAATGACATTCTGCGTTCTGTTATCTAGGAACTCTTCAATCCAATCACACATTTGGTCTGATAGTCCATATGCTCTTACTTTGTTCATTAAACGACTGTGGGGAACTGTATCGAACGCCTTGCGGAAGTCAAGAAACATGGCATCTACCTGTGAACCCATGTCTATGGCCCTCTGAGTCTCGTGGACGAATAGCGCGAGCTGGGTTTCACACGACCGTCTCTTTCGAAACCCATGCTGGTTCCTACGGACTAGATTTCTAGTCTCCTGAAAAGTCATTATATTCGAACATAATACGCGTTCCAAAATTCTACAACTGATCGACGTTAGAGATATAGGTCTATAGTTCTGCACATCTGTCCGACATCCCTTCTTGAAAACGGGGATGACCTTTGCCCTTTTCCAATCCTTTTGAACGCTACGCTCTTCTAGAGACCTACGGTACACCGCTGCAAGAAGGGGGGCAAGTTCCTTCGCGTACTCTGTATCATTTACTTGATTCAAATATTGCACTACAGGCTGTGACTGTAGTATCACTGATTCACAATCTGAATCAGTCAGTGCATATAAATACCTGTTTGTAACAGTTTGTACTTTATGTAACACCGAATAATTTCACAAGCTCAATCTTAGGTTGTGGAGATGGCTGCTTATTTTTATGTAATGGTCGAATATTTGAAAAATTCTAACCACATGGAGACTGCTGGCAGATACATTGATTACGCAACATTCGTGCAGCGTGAATTATTCGAAGTGCTAGGCTCTTTAATATCTAAGCCAAATGTCCAGCAAATACCTACCTACAGTATTTCAAGAACCAGTACTAAGTAAGAGTACTCTAGGTATATACCACAACCCATGCGTAGCATTCCCGTGTGGACCGAGAAGAGAAAATTAAAGTAGCTGAAACTAGCACAGAGACGCTTTAACGATCATTCTTCCACGACTCCATAGGCGAATGAAACGAAAAGATAACTTAATACATGGCCCAATGAGAATTACGCTCTGCTCCCCTCTACACAGTGACTTGTAGAGTATAAATGTAGATGTTGACATAGATGTTTTAGGTGTGTAAAACATCTTGCACATTGCAAGATTGTGAGTAACTTCCTTTCTTGGCGTTTAGCACAGAAACCACTTGCAGCCAGCCGCACTGAAACAGTAATACTCGTTTCAAGAAATATAGGTTTAACCAAGTATCGCTGCCACATTTAACGTATCCTAATTAGTCATCAGTCGAGACTAAGTAAATAATCCAGAGTTATCATTACAGATGCAACTCAGGTCAGATGTGATATTCATAATTAGTTGACATGGGCGGAAATTTTTAGTTCATTGTATCCTGTTTCGTCTACCGATCTTCTCAGTTCTCTTCCGGATGGCAAAATCTGTAACTAATATTGTACTAGAGCAGTCTGCGTCATATCTGTATATTTCAATATACCATAATTACCCTCGTACCTAATAGTAGTCAAATTTTACATCAGAAAACGCAGGGCCAGGAGCTTTCGGTATATTACAGAGAACGGAGCGTTTCGTACCGTGAAATGAAGCGACTGATATCGTTCTACTCGCTTTACAAAGCCAGTCAGTGAGTGGCTATTGGAAGAGACTGATTGTCAGCAATACGACAGGAAGATGGCATAGCATATATCAAGTGAGTGATGAGGGCTGCGGAAAAACGCTGTGACAAGTGACCTGGACGTGTTCCAGATATCTAGCGAAACGTCTAGTTTATCGCGGCTCTGAGAAATGATCTGGCAAGCAGGGGAAATGGCGAATGGAAGAAATGCAGTCCAAATGGTTATGATTATCATCTCACGATAAATATTTAAGGTTCTAGAGAGCAAATTCATCTTTTCTGGACAGCACGAATTACCTTCTCACATCTCTGTTCAGCTATTTATACTGCCTTTCAAAAAGATTTATAGGATTCCGAATCTGAGTAGAGTTAGTTTCGTTACTTTTCAGCTAAACATTATAAAAAGCTAATCTCAATTTCTTACTCAAAACGACAGATTAGTTTCAGTCCCACTACGCATCATCACAATCAAACAACAGAAAGTACCAATCTCACTTGCTTTCGTTGATAATATTTTGTGCGTCAATAATACGGTTCAACTGGTTTATAACTGTCCAAAATTTCAGCATGATTTTGTGTGTAGTTTAATGATAACTACTCGGATTTTCTTACTAAAGAAAAGAAAATAATTTCAAGTTATAAAATTCGCTATAGGGTATGATAGCTGGAGGAACCTTCTAACACAAAAATATTTATTAAACAATGTTCGTTATACAGAAATTTCTCTAAAGGAGATTAATCTTTCTGTATACCATCTGGTTGACGTACAGTGATTTGAGACAAAGCGGCAGCCCAAATGCACACTCACTGGCATGGAAAACAGTCGTGGCCTTAACACAGAAATCTATCTTGAGTGATTATGCGAATTCACAATGAAGCTTTTGCAGTATGTCGTGAAGTAGATTTTAACTTCTCTCCTACTGAATACGAGATAAATGTCCTACCTGCTGCACTGTATTACTCAATCAATGTTCTTCGATTGGTCAAATATTTCGTTATGTACGTATACGCCTTGTTATACTTGGTAAGGTATGCTGCATTATTCAACTGTAACATTTGTACAAACAAAACAACGAAACAAATAAGGTATAATACTTAACCCTTGACTGTCAATTCCTAGAATCTGGCCTAGCGTTTTCGTGAGAAAGTTACAGACTCCCTGTGGCACCGCTAATAATAGAACACTTCATCCCAAGTGATAATGGTACGACGTTATACATTCGTCTTTCCAAATTACACGCAGTAGTCCAGAACTAATATTTGGCTCTCTTACTCTCGTAAAATCAGTACATCTCATAACGGTCGTTCTCCATATGTTTCTTTTGAAGCTACAATCTAATCGACAGTTCTTCTGTTCTGCTGTAGACATATCTCATGAGTATCTACTTAATAACATATCTTAAACAGGAATCACACTACCTTCTCTCCAATGGAACTGCAAGCAGCTCTCGCAAACATGATTGCTGACGGCGCAAATAATTCTCTACTTTTCTCACTGTCTGCTTTCATATGCATATTCATTCCGCATGGGCTTAGTTCTATAGCCGGTCTTACGTAAGAATGAGAAGGAGGATGATACATCCACGGCGTATTTGAAGTACACGCAATTCTATCACAATAGTATCCACAATCTCTGAGCTGCATTGCTTCGGGAGAACGATTAACCGTATATAACCGAAACATTTCAAAATCCAGCATAAAATTTCGAATCACCAGTAAGCAGGTTTTAACAAACCTTTATGGTCTGTGGCTACCAACCTGCTTTGCTATCAGCACCATTACAGCAGCAACAACAATGAAATGTCAACTACTACGTTAAGGATGACAAAATGATACAGCTCAAGAATTCTACAAAACAAATAACTTTTACGCCAGATTTCCGGGATATTTATGTAATTCAAACCATTACGTTACGTGTACTTAACAGATTTTATTAACCCACTAAACAAAAAAGGAAAACAGAAGTGTGAATCGAAATCTATGAGTTAAATACTTCTAAAGTTTTTGAAATACTCAAATATGTATTTCCTCGTGTAGTAATTAAAATTTAAAACTAAAGAAGTCGCAAGGCTTTTCGCGGAGATTCTATATCATTAACTCCCAAATAACATTCACTGTAGCAGTTTTCACATCTTTATAATGTTGTATGACAACATATGTGTGAAGGTGGGTGATAGATCTGTGGAAAAATATTTGGAAACTCTCTACCTGAACGAAAAACTGCTGTCTGAATACAGGAAACGTAGCTTAGATTGATAAAACATGAGGATTCATGAGGAGACTCTTACACAGAAAGCATATTACAGAAAGCTCTTTAGAGGCCATGAGCTCATTTTACACGAATATGTTGAGCGACTAAATCAGTGTTCCACGACTAGTCACTGGGATCGTTTGAAAAATAAGTCGAGATTTACAGAGTTAATGTCTTGATTGAATTCATCGAAAGATGACCTGTTCTTATATTCCCTACTCCATTTTCCAAACAAGGGCAAATGAAGGTGCTGTAACAGTTTACATGAAACTGTTCCCAAGTATGCAAGAATGAAAGAAGACGCGTGAAGGATAGACTCACTCTCAGAAAATATGTCATGTCCCATGTATCATGTTGTTTCATCTCCAAAAGCTTGCAGACTAGGTGGAGGTATGGCACACCCTGCAAATCTGGAAGTAAGAGGAAAGGAAATAAGTACTGCGAAATTAAAATGACTTGAGAAGCTTAGGCATAAGTTTTATGCACTATGATGTTTCCTCTCTGAAATAAACGTATATAGAAAAAAAGGAAAGAAGGAAAGTTAGCATTTGGCGTCCTGTCGATGACGAGACAGTATGGTGTGGGTCACCGACTCAATTTTAGAGAAGATAAGATGGGTAATAGACTTCGTCGATTTCAAAGAAACCATTCCAGTATTTGCATTCAGCAGTTTAAGGAAACCACAAAAATTCTTAATGTGGAAAACCAGAGGGAAATTTGAAGGACAGTCCACCCGACTGTGGATCCAGCGTGCCATTTCTCTCCATGGCATAGCGAATAACCAATTGGTAGTTTTTATTTTATTAGTCCACAAAGAAAAGCACAAATAATGGAATGGAATAATTCCTCTAAAGATAATTTAGTGACGCTCACAACTGATTAGGGAAGGTAGTGCGCACATTCCGGAATAAGAAGGAATAAGAAATAATTACGTGATAAGCTTCTAGCATTTCCATCACGGACCCTGTCTTTTAATACAGTGATTGAGGTTGTGAACCTTACTCTACAGCCAGAGCTTAAGATTTCGAATACATGGCTCGTCTCCAGTATGAAGGAGGGTGAGGTGATTGGTTGGGGAGGTTTCTCTTCTGTTGTACCTTGCAACAACAGAAGAACAAAGCCCTACTGTCGACATGCATTTTCCGATATCTATAGGCAACGAGTCGTAGCGACTGTGCATAGCTTCTGCCGTGTGTTGAACGGTTTCACAACAGCCGAGAATCTCTCGTCGTGTTGGGGCTGGTGGGGTGGGGGCTGTTCATTCGAAAGCTACAGCCTCAGGCGAATTTTCGGCAGTAGCTGTTACCAATCGCACATTTTCAGCCTCGAAGCTCTAAGGTAGTACCAGCACATTCACTAATGTTCCGATTTCGCCGTGTTCACAATAAAGTTGCCGCTCTCTTTCTTTTAGAAGACGTGGCATTTATCTCACTTAGCCACAGATTGAAACTTTGGTGTTTTTATTCGGTTAAGATTCGTTTCTAATGATCTCGACATCGACGTCACACTAAACAACTATCCCATTGAAACAGATGTGGCATAGCGGTTAAGGCACTGAATTCTGTTCTACAGGACCCAAACTAAATTTTTTCATGACGTCCCTGTGTCACGCAAGGGAAATTTCTGGATTACTTTTCCGATATGGACACTGGTTATATCGATGTTGTCCCATCGTGAAACTGTAACCTGGTTGATCGATTGAAATGCCACTGTGGTTAAGAAGCGGAACGCAAGTAACACGCAAGCTGCTGTGATATACTTTTTCATGGTTTTAATGAGCCGCTTCTGGCTGTACCGCGATGGTTACTCAAAGAGTTCTTCCCCCATGCTTGTGTAACATGAGCTGGAAATTCCTCTCTGACGACTTCGAAGTCGATGAGACCTTGCACTCTCCCTTTCCTTCTTACCCTTCATAAATGTGCGGCAAAAATTGGGAGTGTATAATTGTAATACTGAAAGGTATTCTCGGAAGAGGAATGCGGGCTTCCTGAAACCAGCTTAAATATACTTCTCTTCTGAGCTCTCTATTTGAAACTACGTTGTGAATTTTGACTACACTGTCTTCTCAAAATGTGGTTTTGAACAATGTGTCGTTCATCTTCACTTATCTAGAATGTTTACTGAAATGTACATGTATGTACGTAAATGAAAACAGTTGCTACGTACTGTTAAATTTGTGCATCACTGAAATGAAAGTGTTCGCTTTTGAAACCAAGATCTGAAAGTTGTATGAGCAATATCTACTTGCGCTCATCCCCTCTTCCGACCTAGCAAAGTTAGGTCATCATCGGTGTCACACATGTCACTAGTGACGTCACCATCTTTATTAGTGGCTAGTCACGCCCCCCTATTTATCTCCAGTCAGTCATGACACAGTATTTAAAAATCGAAGATGGGGAAGCAGTCGAATTGCGGTGGTGGAAAATTGAAAAGAAGACTTCCCTCCTCCTATCTCGAACCAATCATAGTGGAGTACTCCCTATCCCCAGCCAATCAAATAATCCAAAGTAACGGAAGCAGACCCCACCCTCTCCTTTTTCCAACCAGTGAGTACGTAGTTGTTAAATGACGAGTAAAAGTAGTGTCAAAATGATATTGTTTGCAACGTACACTTCCTTTTTCTCTTATCCATCCATATCTTCTACCAGTCAGAGCGTGGTATCGAAACAAGAGGTGAAAATGACGCCCTCTGCCGCGACTTATTAAAATGATGCCCCAGATATGCAGCAAAAATAAATTACATAACGACAACTTGGAAGTCTCATTATTTCCTTGGAAGTAAAATATGTATATAATAATTATTTACAAATTAACTGTTAGCTTTGCAACCCTTCCTGTCGTCTCTCCAACAAATCACAATATATTATTAAAATCATGAGCCAGGTGTGCAGTAAAACAAAACAAAAATAGGTAACTCTCATTGTAAAGTTAGAGATGTATACATTATTTCCGTGGAAGTCACATACCTCTCGCTTAGCAATAAAGTGAAGCCAAGGTAAAAGTTGCGTGTTATTTACCTATACATATACAGCTCGGTCTTAATATTAAAGTTAAACCAAGGTCAAACCTATGCACATACACACCTCTGGGGTAGTATTAAAATGACTCCAAAGTCAAAGCTATTCATTATATACGTAAAATTGGCGTCTCTGTGTGTCAGGACATTCTGTATTCTTTGTGTTCTCTCTGTATATCATAGGTCGAAAAATACTGGACTACTTAAATAGACCTGTGATAAAGTAATCTCTTCCTCTCTCTGTTATCTATGACTTAATATTAAATTGAATCTAAGGTCAAAGTAACATGTTATTTATCTACATATACATGCCTCTGGCGCCTCATTAAAATGTTTTCAGTGTCAAAGAAATTGCGTTATCCGTAAAAAGGCACGTACACATATTTCATGTCCGGAACCGCGGGACTGCTACGGTCGCAGGTTCGAATCCTGCCTCGGGCATGGGTGTGTGTGATGTCCTTAGGTTAGTTAGGTTTAAGTAGTTCTAAGTTCTAGGGGACTTATGACCTAAGATGTTGAGTCCCATAGTGCTCAGAGCCATTTGAACCATTTTTTTGAAACATATTTCATTCGTCAAATTCTGCACTCGTAAACAACATGTGAAACCCTGTATTTTATACTTCAAATTTTATGCTACTTGGACACTGTCATTCAAATTAATCATTTCTACCTGTACTGATCTCTTTCACACAAAGCAATCACTCTCTCTCTCTCTCTCTCTCTCTCTCTCTCATTCCCTCTCTCCCAGGTTGGCTAACATTACCTCTTTGGATAGTCACTACTTTACCTAAGCGGTCACCATTTCCCCTTTGGGTGGGTGGCCTCTATTTCCCAAGTAAGTGGCTACCATTGCCGCCATTTGTTCATCATTCCCCTACCAGGTGGCCACCGTTCCCTCTTTTGAGTTCTCAGCATTCCTGTACTAGGTAGCCACCATTTCACTAGGCGGCTACCACTTTCCCTAGGTTTCCATCATTCCCGCTTTGGGTAGCCACCATCACCATCCCCCTTTAAGTAGTCACCATTCCCTCTTTAAATAATAACCATTCCACATAGGCTTCTACCCAGTAACACCTGATGGCTGCATAACACTTTACGTTTCTCATATAAGTTTATGATTTGTGATGAAAACACTAGACTGAAAGACTGCCAGACATTCCATGATCTGATAAACGCCCACCAAAAGGTTTATTCGGAAGCAGACCATCAATGATCATTGACCACTACTGGTCACTTACTGTCATTGATCACTGGCCATAATTGCTCACAGGCCAACTTTGTTCATGGACCACCTTTGATCATGACGCAACTTCGATTATGGACCACCTCTGAAAGCTGATCACCACTGATAACTTATTTTCATTGATCATTGATCAGTATTTATCACTCATTGTCACTGACTACTGATAGTCATTGATCACTGACCATCATTGATGACAGACCATCAGTGATCATTGATCATCAATGATCACTGAACACTACTTGATCACAGAGCATACTTGACCAATACCTATACGTATGTAACACTACTGCCATTGTGTAACAATAAGAACCCATCAAAAGCGGCAGGTATAGAAGTACATCAACCAGTCGCTACTGAGGAAAGGTTACAAATTATCATGTGTCTGCCTACAGTTTTCATTACATATAGATATCAAATCAGATTAAATAGCATAGAAAAGATATGTATTTTATACACTACTGCACTAGTTGAATAGTGATGAGGTAATACTAAATGGCATCAACCACGTTGTGCATTTTTCAGTTGCCATGGAGGTGAAATTTTATATTTGACTGATGCCTTCCTGTTATATTTTAAAGTACGTCCGCCACAACATGTAACTCGATTGTTACTATTTCCTTCTGAAGAAACGTTGAAACTATAGTAAAGGGGTTTAAATAAACCACCTGAGTTATCTGGCTTCTCTGCGGCTTCCATGCCCCATTAGGTAGGTGTGAACGTCCAGCTAGATACTCTTTGACAATGTTCGGTGGGCGTCAGGCAAAGAATCTCGAGTTCCAGGAGATGAAGGAATTGCCGTAGTTGTCAGCATGAAGCTCTTCCTTGATCTGAGTATTGGTTGTTGGGGCTCATGTGCAGCAGCTGCTTCCCCGCGAATACGGTGTAATGCCCTTAATTTGGTAAAGTTTATTGACAGGAGATGGTCGCAGACCGTATAACACAGTGCGTCCAGACTCGTTCAAAATTTTATGAACCTGTTTGGCATGTACAGAACTTTACGCAACTGGTGCAGAATATTCCACTGCGTGTAAACAAACAGTACAGGACAGATGTTCGATCCACTGTAAATTTACAGATGACGTTTTTCCTATGCACATACTTCGTAGTATGCTTTGAATGTAAGACAGCGGTGCATATTTACTCCAAGGTATTTTCTAGTGTCGCAGTGGAATTGTTTTTCTGTCCAACATTTGGTTCAAATGGTTCAAATGGCTCTGAGCACTATGGGACTTAACATCTGAGGTCATCAGTCCCCTAGAACGTAGAACTACTTAAACCTAACTAACCTAAGGACATCACACACATCCATGTCCGAGGCAGGATTCGAACCTGCGACCATAGCAGTCACGCGGTTCCAGACTGAAGCGCCCTAACCGCATGGCCACCGCGGCCGGCCCAGCATTTGGTTTCAGAATGTTAGCATTATAGAACTTGATCAGCTCAACTACAGATCTTGTCTCTTTATCCCCACATCCTCAAAGCTCAATAGGTGCAACTATAAAGTGGTTACCTACAAGGCAAGGGTAAGACATCATTCATCAGTAATAAAGACAGTCGTTTTAAAGACAGGACGAAATGGAAAATGGAGATAGTGAATACGACACAAAGAAAATTTTAAGGAAGGTTTTTGAATCGTAAAATAGAAAATCTTATTTATGGAGGATAAGAAAAAGTGAAGATAGGTGCAGACAAGCAGAGAGTATAAAGTATACTAAAAGAAAGGGATGTCAGAAATTCTACAAACAAGTTGCAGTACTATGTGAGAGTTAAGGAGGGACCCGGGCCCCTGTCTCGCCCATGTTAATTCACCAATGTTAATGACCCATTATCTCAGAGACTGTTGTAGATACGGATTTGAAATTTGTGCCATATGATAACTACTTACTCTTTCTTCTACTGATCTACGATGGAAGGTTTAGCATCAAAACAAAAGGTTTTACAAATTTTTTGCTCAATGACTGTATTTTTGTAAAAATTTTGTTAACATAAATATACATATGAATAAATGAGCTGAACGTATATTCTTCGTTGTAGATCCATGGCTTACTGGATAGTTGGGCAGGACCCTGTAATGTTTCAGTGCAATAGGATGAATAGTTTCTGAGGAAACGAGGCATTTGTAGTGAAAAATATATAAACTGAGAAAAAGTAGTTTAAAGTTTTCATATGAAATTTACTACCTTCATTGTTACATGACGTTATTAAAAACACCATGCTCCATACTCTAGGTCATCTTCCCGACTAGTTCTATCAAGTAACAGCTGCCTTCATGTTTTCCTTGCCTCTTTGGTCACATGTTTTGCTTAAACCTCAGCTTTTTTCACTCTTCCGATGTCCACTTTGTGAACACCTTCCACTGTATGCTTCCCCAAAATCACTTCCAGCTTCTCAAGTACTCTCAGTCTGCCACTGCATCCATTATTAAATGTGATTACAGTGTCATTATTTCCAAACCGTAGGGTCTTCATGCCAACAAATACACTTTTTGGTATGCGTGTCCAGAGAAGATTATTAAAGATTCGTTCACGTTTTGTGTTTTCCCATGCAAACACCTTTTCAACAGATATGGATTGGCCAGATCTCTAAATATAGGCTTCAGAGCCTTCATTACTGCTTGAGGCACACTGTTTTTATGCTTAAAATCTGCCAGAGATCCTTCAGCTTCAGATTTTCTATATTTGCACCATTTCTCAGGAGGACGAGGGCACAAACAATGTTCGGGGTTGTTATCATTTGAAATTTTGTGATAGTAGATAGCGCACACTGCTCTCACCATCTTGTGCAAATAATTGGTGTTGTCCCTGATAGCTTTACCATAATAATCTTGAAATTGATCTATCACCTCGTCAGTCAGTCCGCCACGACCTTTTATTGTTTTACCATCTGATAGCTTTGCGTTGCCAAGTTTTATTTTCAACTGTCTGAGACGTGCACCCATTCTATTTTTCACATGGCCTATACTCTCTAGTTTAGTTATGGGCACACTGTAAGGTTTGCTGTCCACTACTGCTTTGAAATACTTGCTGTCTCCATCTCCCAAGAACAGAATGTACGTAACTCCCCTTTCTTCCTCAGATTGCTGAAAAATATTTACTGCAGCAGCCACTTCCATCCCTCCACTTGTTCCCTGATAATGTTTTCCACAGTTTAGCTTATGGGCTTCTACTCTCTCTCTCTATCCACGCCAGCACATGTGCATCCTTGACAATATTTTGTAAAATCTCGAGATACAGAACTTTTCCTGTTTCAACACTTGTTGCCGTTGCAACCCCATTCTTCGATTTGTGTCCTCGTCTCTGCCAGGAACCATCAAAGGCAATACTGATATCAGTGCAACCATCATTTGCTTACACTGATTCTTTTGTTGCAGATATCATGGTATCTGTAGCCACTTCCTTTACACAATTGTGTAGTGTTCATTCCCTGTAGGTGGACCTGGCAAATTCGTGATGCTGAACAACGTTTTCCAAGCATTCCCAATGCAGCTCAGTCCATATACTAATCTTACGTTATTAGTATAAAAGTTCTTTTTACACTTGCTTGATGTGCAAAACGATTTAGAGAATTCGCAGTTTTGACAGGAAATACGTAAATGACAAACAATTCCTTTCCTATCTGAGTGTGCTCCCTGCCGCCGTTGGATAAGTAGCTGCCAGCAGCAATTCGTATACTCCTAGCTCACTTACTTATTACATAGTTTAATTCTTAATTTCTTTGCGTGTTTTTGGTACTTGCATTGTTTAATTCATAAATTTCGGGCGTATTATAGTATTTGAGAGTTGTAGTATCGCGCTTTAGTACCTGAATAGTGTAAAATCGCTTAGTCTCCTTCTGCCGCTGAGCAGTGTGTCAGCAGTGCGCAAGTAGCAGCATTACTGCATTTACTAGGC